>NC_143221.1:9716079-10018679 GCF_030267445.1 Bombyx mandarina
ATCTAAGCAATAAAAAAAAAACCAAAGATTATTCAGGGAAAATAACGTGCGTCGGTGACGTGAAACACCAAAACATATTATGAATGAGCACTCGTATTTTGTACGGACGGAAAATACAGATTTTAATAAACCGGTCCGTTGCATGGAAACTGAAATAGAGCTGCGAATTCAGAATTCAGAAAATTTAATTAAATGAAGTTGTATTTTAATTTGTGTACCGAAACGAATTCGTAGCTAACTATTTTGGCAATTTAGAAATGTATCATTATTAACACGTAATCATCGAGTTGTATTATTATGACCGGGAATTCCTTGATTAATGTTCTTAAGATTAATATTGACTGTTACGCAAATTACGTACGCAATTACGTACTGTTACGCAATAATCGGTAGGCAGCGGCTTGGCTCTGCCCCTTGCATTGCTGAAGTCCATGGGCGACGGTAACCACTCACCATCAGGTGGGCCGTATGCCCGTCTGCCTACAAAGGCAATAAAAAATAAAAAAATAAAAAAAATAAAAAATTAACTTTGAGTTGATTTTAGTTTAGTGATTATCTCTTTCATCATTCATATTTTCCTAGCCGAATTAATTTTGGGTTTAGGTGTACGCTAATCATAGACATAATTAAAATTATGGTATAATTTTACATTTCATATTTCTAGACGTTTCGAAGAATTTACAGTTATCGTGGTCAAACTCTATACGTAATTTGAAAGTGTAAAGGTGTTTTTTTAATTAATTAATTATTTAGAAATGTATCATTATTAACACGTAATCATCGAGTTGTATTATTATAACCGGGAATTCCTTGATTAATGTTCTTAAGATTAATATTGACTGTTGCAAATTAACTTTGAGTTGATTTTAGTTTAGTAGACTATCTCTTTCATCATTGATATTTTCCTAGCCGAATTAATTTTGGGTTTAGGTGTACGCTAATCATAGACATAATTAAAATTATGGTATAATTTTACATTTCGTATTTCTAGACGTTTCGAAGAATTTACAGTTATCGTGGTCAAACCCTCTGTCAGTAAGTATCTACAGTCGGCATCGCTGCGCCATTTTGAGAAGGCGGCACGACATGAGAACCCTCTCATCGTAGCCGCTGGAAATTACATACCCGACCCAGTAGACCGAATGGTAAACCGTCGACGTCGCCCAAAGCACGTCATTACGGATCCTCCTGATCCATTAACGGTGCTCTTAGGCACCACAAGCACCGGTCACCGTCCTCGTCGAACCCGTCGCTTGCGACGAAGGGCTCGACGAGCGAACTAACCCATAGACACAGCCCACTGAGTTTCTCGCCGGATCTTCTCAGTGGGTCGCGTTTCCGATCCGGTGGTAGATTCTGCGAAGCACTGCTCTTGCTAGGGTCAGTGTTAGCAACTCTCCGGTTGAGCCCCGCGAGCTCACCTACAAACGTTAGGGTGAAGCTGAAATAGCCTCTCAAGGCTATCAGCATAGGTAGGAAAAAAAAAAAAAAAAAAAAAGTGGTCAAACTCTATACGTAATTTGAAAGTGTAAAGGTGTTTTTTTAATTAATTAATTATTTAGAAATGTATCATTATTAACACGTAATCATTGAGTTGTATTATTATGACCGGGAATTCCTTGATTAATGTTCTTAAGATTAATATTGACTGTTGCAAATTAACTTTGAGTTGATTTTAGTTTAGTGATTATCTCTTTCATCATTCATATTTTCCTAGCCGAACTAATTTTAGTATTTTCTTAGGTGTACGCTAATCATAGACATAATTAAAATTATGTTATAATTTTACATTTCATATTTCTAGACGTTTCGAAGAATTTACAGTTATCGTGGTCAAACTCTATACGTAATTTGTAAACGTAAAGGTGTTTTTTAATTAATTAATTAATTTAACAAAATTATGACAGCAGTACAAAGACGGAAAGTTTCTCAGAAATGTCGGGATACACATAACAGTTAGAGCTTGTTACATACGGCGTGTTTATCACAAGGGGAGCTAGTGGTCAGACCATAAACAAGGAAAGTTTGTTGAGCTGTCGAAACCGTCTCTCTGTAAATACACTTACTCTGAGCATCGTAGAAATCACATCTTAATTGCTTATTATTTTGATAAACGCTTTCCATACTTATTAAGAATTTGTCTTTGACGTAATTTTTTTTTTAACAAAATGAAACATTTTCCTACATAAAATCATCGTTAAATTTTCATGAAGATTTTAAAAGTCGACATAAAATAGCTTTGTGTTGTGATTGAACATGTCTTAAAGGTATTCCCATACAATCAACAAACAACAACAACATTTACTATTATTATTATAAAGCTACAAATTTAAGTCGGTATTTTATTTTAAATTATATTCAATTTTTTCTTAAACACATAATGTCACGTGAAAAGGGCTACAATTTTCATTTATTTATTATCACTACGATTACAGATAATGTGCACCCGAATTGTATTTTACCGTAAATCAAAGCTATTCTACGTAACTGCAAGATAAATTATTGGGTTTTAAGCTTGAGTGACAATAATAAATACCATTGGATAGATTGTTTGTAACGACTATTGCTTGTTTTACACATTGAGAACAAACAAGACTATTAAAATGAGGGAATTTAGTTATTTAATCTTTAGGTTAGATTTTAATGTAATATGATTAATTTGCATTTCTTTTTATGCATAAATCAATTTTTATCTTTCAGTGCCATGTTAATATTTTTTTATTACCTTCGATTGTGACGTATGGTTTTTATTTAAATAGGTATCAAATTGTTGTGGTTCTGACAGATAGCATTATCTGTAACTGTAATGAAATTAGAAAATAGAAAATCTATTGAAATTATTGTTGTGAATAGTTGCCCGTCGAAGCTTTTTACCGTTACATTTATTGTAGCGTTCCCAAATTTTATTTCATTTAGTTATCAGAATGTTAATAAATTATATATTAAAAAAAAAAAACAAAGAGATCGAGACCTACTTTTGCAGTTTTATATTTTAAATATGCACGCGTGGCCTGTCCCGTCTCTTAGTCATTAGACTAAAGGTGGGAATTAAAGAGTGCCATTGAATATTTATGATTTCAGCTTACAAAATGCATACGCTCTGCGGGAGCCTATAATCAAAACGAGATCACGATGGAGGTCGGACCGTTAGCTATATTTGAAATTTTAATTTCTCATACAGCCTATGTAAAATTTATTTTCCACGAAGAAACGTTTTTCAGACATTGATTTTAAAGGACCACGGTTAATGTATTCTCTCTTCTTTTTCTTCACATTATCCCACTTGGTGGGGTCAGCACAGCTAATTATTCTCTTCCATTCTCTTCTATGAGCCGTCAGCTCAATACTCACTTCTGTCTCTCTCATATCGTCATTCACACACTCCATGCCTGTCTTCTTCGGTCGACCTCCTTCTCTCCTCTAGTCACATGCATCTTCTCTCTACGCATCACATATCCATATCACGCTAGCTATCCGCTCTTTAATTTGTTAACTACCGGGGCTATTTTAACACTTCCTCTGATATACACATTATTCAACCACGGTTAATGTATTATATTCGATATTGTGTCATGTTTTGAATTCTACTCGCAAGTCTTGTAAAAAAAGATTAACTACTTGACATCATATGTGCGTGATTGCTTAACATTGTCCACATTTGACTGCGGTTGATCATCGAGGCAAACAGTATTTTCTGTTTTAATGTCTTTTTGACAGATTTTTTGAAATGGCAATTGCGCATTTACGGGTGGCGCATTTACGTTGTCTATGGGCTCCAGTAACCACTTAACACCAGGTTGGCTGTGAGCTCGTCCGCCCATCTAAGCAATAAAAAAAACAACATTTTATGCAGTAATGCAATGATTGGGTACTGATAACGTCTCTATTGCAGATGTGGTGGGCAGTATGGTGCGCGGCGATGGTGGCCGGCAGCGTGTTCACTGCAGCGGCACCCCCAACTGACTCCATCGACCTCATGCAAATGGATCCTTCTCTAGCTGACGATGTAAATTGATATTTATTTTATACGTAATAGATAATATTATAAAGCTGAAGAGTTTGTTTGTTTGAACTCGCTAATCTCAGGAACTACTGGTCCGATTTTAAAAATTCTTTCAGTGTTAGATAGCCCATTTATCGAGGAAGGCTATAGGCTATATACCATCATACCATACGCTAAGACTAATACAAGCGGAGCACCAATAAAGAAAGTTTAAAAATCAGGGTTATTTTTACCTTTCGAGAGCGTGCGCTGCAGAAACGGTGAAAGTTTCGCTAAAATAATGTATCACAGAATTGTTCCCCTTTAAAATATCTAAAAAAGGTCTGCTACAGCATATGTCTATATGTTAAGGTTGGCTCACTATAACGTTTTTTATGCTGACCAAATTTGTTATAAAATAAACCATTATTTGTGAACTATTCCACGCGGACGAAGTCGCGGGCAAAAGCTAGTAATAGATACGCTTTTTCTCTTCCTTCCTACGTCGATGTTTATCGGTTGCGATAATCATTAGACTGGATAGATGGACAATCGATTTAAGTAATGAAAATAATGTATGATTAGCGCTGCTATAACAGCGGGTATCATTCAATAATAGTTTTAATTTCGAGCCATAAATCGAGTAACTTTCATCGTACTTTTGCTGAAGACGTGAACCAAATGCGATGAGCTCTTTTAAAACACGGTATTTTCATCACGATCCACCGACAAACAAGTCATTTACTAGAATACGTTTTTATGAAACAATGTGTGCTCTGCTCGCGAGGTGGAAAATTGTCGAATCCGCGGGGAAAAGACACTGAATACAAATACACCACCTAAACCATAGTCCTTCACGTTAATATTTGTTAGAGAGCTTTATTTTTTGTATAGGGCTTTCCAAATTTTGGAAGTAAAACATATTCTTGTTTCGAAAACGCCTCACGTAATTCGCCTTAGAGAAATTTCTTGTTTGAATTAAAGTCTTAAGTTCCAAAAGGGCTCAAAGCCTTGAAGCGGACAAGAAGTATATGATGACCGACGGCTTATTCTGGTCTATAACGAAGGTCTTCTTGTTTGCCGCATCTTATCAAAACGGTTATGTATCACCAGAAAATACGAAACTGCAACCCTAACTTAGTAAAGGTGCAATAATCTGCGTTTTTTTTTTCAAGATTATTTCATGTACTAACTACATACACATGATAAAACAAGAAAAAAATTCAAGTTATATATTATACTAGCTGTACCCGTCCGCTTTGCTGGGCATTTAAAATTAACATTATTCTTTCTCGCCCCCACAAAGATTCTCATAATTAACGCCCCCGCAACTGGCATAGGGAGTCCAACACTCATATAAATATTAGCCTATCCATTGAGTACGTGTATTTTCCACATGGACACCAAGTTTCAAGTCAATCGGATGCATGGTTCAGTAGTTATAATGGAACATCCGTAACAACCACTGTAGATTTATATATTAGTATAAATATCATTGCTTCAAATATACTAATCAATAACACGTTACAGGAAAGTCTGGGATTTGCAATGCAACCTCTGAGCGGTCGTTACGCCGCTGCTCCCTGGCTCTACCTTCTTGCTGACGTGTCACACGACCCCCAGGTAAAAAACTAAATATTTAATTGTATTCAAATAAACGGTACTCTTCTAATTTGAGTTGAAAATATACTTTACCAAAATTTGTTGCAACGTAATTGTAAAAAGTAGTATCTACGTGAACAACTCGTCGAACGCATCGAAGAATGAACACTTCGTAAATGCCTAATGAGCTGCGAGGCAAATGAAAATATTATTGGAAATATTTCGATATCGATACTTTTATTTCGCGAGTCAACGGAGCCGAAGTTAGATTTTCGTTTTGAACATAATTCATTGTATAATTTGTTCATCGAATTCTAGCACCCGTGGTTTGTGGCTGCCAAAATCGACGGGAGCTCTCCGATTCTCTTGTTTAAGTGCCGCCTGATAATTTTACAGTCCATTCGTTATTTAAGTTGAAGACGTTTCCCTGTAATTAGTTAAACAAATTACATTGCCAATTAGAAGCGTCGCCTAGTCCACCGACGATCAATAATCGTTAAGGTGTCCTACGTACCCCCCGGGACTTATTGTGATTTAACCTTTTCTTAACTACGTTCACAACGAGACGGCATAAAATAAATAGACATAATTGATTCAAAACTCTTTAAGATTGAAATAAATAACCAAAATAACAATTAAAATAATTGTAATTTTTATGACTAAGTTTAATTATTAAACTTAGTAATAAAAATTACAACGGGGGCAACATTTGGAAGTCATGTAAAATTAAACGACAGATTTTAATAATATGATAAAAAACATAGTATTATAGCTTTCCCGGTGGTAGGGCGTCTCATAGCCCCGCACGGGTAGGTACCACTGCCCTGCCTATTTCTATCGCGATGTAATAATACGTTTGGGTTTGGAAGATGGGATATTACGTACTACTACTATAATATATTACTATAATATTACTATAATATACTACTATAATATATTACTATAATATACAACGGGACGGGATATTTATCAAAGCCGACACAAGTCGAGGAAGAAAAATACTATAATATACTACTATAATACGTACTATACAAAACTTATATGTCAAACTTCAAAGTGGGTAGCAGCGTTAACATTGTGGTCTATATGGGATCCCGATCTTATACATCTCATGTCATAAAAATAGTATTGTTTAAATATGAAAACGTTTTTATCATAATTCTCATATGACTGAACTCCAATCGTTATATAAAGTTCAGAATTCATCTCGAATGCATAATGCATTTATTAGAAAGTGTGTTACGCGATACCGTTTCTTGGAAAGTGGAGCTAATAGGGAATAATGCCTTCATCTGATCAATATCTTAATATCGAATAAATTTCATCCACCATTTCCAGAGACAATCACCGCCATACATAATGAAATACTGCTAACGATGCCATCTTAATTAATGTTAAAATGTTTTGAGCGAATCAACTTTATATGTTCGAAATTTTTTGTACAATTTTTTTTGTATTTTATCAAAATTTAATTATTGATTCTGCTTGCTGATTGATTCTGCTGGAAGCCGACAAAGCAATTTCGTAAAAAACAATAAATATCTTTAAAATTTTTTAAACGACGAACTTTAATCGAAATTATTGTTTTGCATGCATGATTTTGTAAATATAAGATGTATACGAAGGTTCGTAGCGAGATGCAGGCGCGCTCACGTCGCTCGTTCTCCGTGAACCCCGCAGTTGACACCCTACAGCGTGGAGCATACAACCACTTTTTGGAGAAAGTAGTTCAAAGCAACAGGGACTACCTCAATAGAATCGGCAAGAGAGGTCAGAACATGAAATTATCCTAATCAATTTACTAAAGAAATAACCATATCCCGCAACATAGGTATAGAGCAAAGAAAATTCGTGAAGTCTAGTATTTCGTAACATGATTAACATTTATTCATTGAACCTATTCATAGTTGTAGTATAGTAGAGAGTAGATGAATGCGTGATTTAGAGGCCTTTGAAATTGCTCAAATATAATGCACGATAATTACGACGAAAATAAAATGGCTGCTCTTTTTAAAATACGAATGCATGCTCCAGTCCAATGGATTCGTAGTCATTAAATTGAAATGTATTCAAACTTAAATATAATTTATTTTGTAGATTCGTGGAAGATTCTGGCTGAAAACTGAAGACCTCATCGAAGATTCATCTAGTCCATCAGACCGTCCTGTCATCGCGAAACAAAATGGAAATTATGCGCTTCCATCAACTAATACTAACTTAACTTATTTAAACTAATATTTACTTTTATGTTGTAAGATTAAACGTTAATAAATGTTGTTGTTTTGATAAAATGTTATTTAATTTTGTCCGGACTTAAAGATCCAGAGTGTTTGTATATAATCACTTATAGATTCTTTGACTAATGTGAGTGTTTGCGTTGGAACGCGAAGAATGGCAGCGACCGTGTTAAGAGACGCATGCCGTCCCTCTCCATTGACATGCCAATGTCCGTGCTGCGCCAGAAGCTCAGCCTTGAAAACGAAAGGAAGCTGCAATCCCTAAGAGCTATGGCTAACAGGAACTTCTTGAATGACATCGGAAAACGCGGTGAGTTCGACGATGTGTTTTTATTTCTAAGTAGTACTAAACATAATTGTACGTAGATTAGTTTTGAGATATGTTTTTTTTTGTACCTAAATTTTCACATAAAGAACACATTGCATCTTATAAGAAAAAAAAAAATCGCGCTAACGAACGACGCTTGCGATGAAAGAACAATATCGTGTTCGTGTAATGTAATGAAACCTCCAAAATTCATAAATGAATGGTATGCGTGTTGTGCCGCACAGATTGGTACCACAGCGCTGTCTAATTCTGTAGCGTATGCAGACATTCGTTCTAGTCTTAAGAGTGTTATAGCAGTTATTCTAATGAAAGTATTTTTTTTATTTGATATAGTCTTAACGGGCAAAGATGTTTTTATGCATGGCTGGCTGAATGACTGGCATATCTAAGCTAATAAGAAAACACATCATTAATTATATATTGTTTCTTATTGACATTTTATATTAGTACTGTACGTTAATTAACATAATGGTTATGCTTATTTTTACGTACTTATGTTGTATGGATGCTACTAACATGTAATATTATTTTTTAAGTAGATGCATGTCTGTTATTTGATCTGTGTATGTAATTGATTTAATAATGTATTTTTATGTTATGTTAATCTGTGGTTATCATAATTGCAGGATTCCATTGGGCGCCATCGGCAAAGCCAGCAAAGTTCTATTAAGTCAACAGTTACACTAAATTCGTAATCCGGACATTGGAAATCTTAAATCTCTGACATTTAATCGAAAATATTATAGATCTTTTTAAACATAATATATAACTCGTTAAAAATTATGAAAATGTAATATATTAATGTTTTTAATTATTAATCACTTGGAAAAGTTCAATTGTTTATTATTATTGTGTTGTTAGTACATATTATATTCGTAATATTTTTTTAATTTGTGCCAATTTATAATTGAAATGGTTATTTAATTATACTTTAGAATATGGAATAAAGCCTGTTGAATCTATTGCCTGTTTTATTTATGTACCAATTATGTCAGATACTCAATGATTTCCGTATTTTCTAGAAGTGAATGCTTACAAAAAATTTATATGGTTTCCATAATATTCATAATCGTTTTGACTACTGTATTCAATATAAGAAAATCTAATTATCTTATAAGCCTGAGCTACACTTAACAATAACTGATCATACGAAATAAATGAATTAAAGAATTCAAAGTATTTTTACTCATGATGAACCTCGTTTATTATATTGAAATTACTTGATTCGTATTCATTCTAAGCATATATAGTTAATTATCTGACTCACTGAACGATTCATTAATGCAGGCCTAAAGCGATAAAGGTACATTTTTTTAAGTTTGATAATAAAAATTTTCGGTGTAAACATCTACCAAGAAAGGGTTTTTAGATATTTCAACCTAAGGCTACCCTAAAGGGTGAAAACTTTTAGAAAATCCGCCATTTTCAATCAAGAAATAAACAAAATATGTACATCGATGTTGTTTCAAAACTGTACCGTACACCTAAAAGGGTGTATTATGGTTCGAAACTTTGTATAGAAATTTGGTCACTATTGAGGAAAGTAGCATAAAATTCAATTTTAAATCTTCTTAAAATATAAAACTTTGCAGAAAAATAATGGTACATTAAATGGTACGTTCATAATTACTGCATTATACTTTCAGGATTATATTCTTAAATTACCTGGACGAAGTGGGGGCGGGTCGCTTGCTATGAATAAAGTACATGGATTGCAATAAAATTGCGTACGACAAAGATTGATTTCAAAAAGCAGGAAGTGGCGACAAAATGTTGACGCTAGTTTTATTTTACTTGCAAATTCAATTTTTCCAAAAGAACAAATGTAACTTTGTCAATAACACGACATATCAAAAGAAATCTGCCGAAATAAAGGTAGCTCTTACAAATATTTCACCTTTTATTGAGAAATGGATCGTTCACGCTTTCTGCGAGACGAAAAACGTAATTCAATGAGCATAATAGCCCTTTCATAAGATGGGTGAGACTTCGCCATGGCACGGTTACCTTTTCAATTTATTAATTGACTTCCGCCGGGCACGTTTTCGACAGTTTGACTGTGTTTCGACTATAGTAAATATTCAAACAAGTAGGTAACGTGACCCAAAGAAATTTTGTAGAAACTGTTGTAGAAATAATCAAATTATGATTACAAATATTTCGAAAGAAAATTAATCCCAACAGACTTTTGCCTTGAAAATTTAATGGATATTAAATAGTTTTATTATTTTATAATAAATACTGTAGGTATAAAAGACTATAATATAAAAGACTATAATTATGTAATTTATATATATAATAAATATAATTTATATATATTTATATAAAATATAATAATTTTATTTTGAAATGAATATAGTACAATATTAAACAGTGCCTTATATTTTTGAGAAAATCGGTAAAAATCTCACTATCCACGTTCGCGTAATTAGGCCTAATTTTCTTTTTTGAAACTTATGGCATATTTTTGATGTTGTTTTTCTGAATAGTTGGTATGTTTACAACGGGCTTGTATAATTTAATTAATGTTAATCAAAGGTTAATTATTAAATTTATTCATAATAAAACGTAACCTTCATTAAAACTATGCTGCCAAAAAGAATATAACCAATTTATCATGCTGTGGCTAAACAAATATTATTCCCATACATTTTTTATGTAACGTTCTTTGAGTGAGTTGAAACAGTAAGTTTGTAAATTACAAAGCCTAGCTTAGTTAGCCCATGCTTGTGCTACATCAACCGGAAGTGTACTACAAGTTTTAATTAACCTCAAAACATGGCTATACTTTTTCTTTGGCAACATAAAGGATCTTAAGATTTTTTGCCCTACCGGTATAAGCCGGTATATTCCAGCTATGCCCGGACGGGTAGGTGAGCTCACGGGCTCAACCTGAGAGAATTTGCTAACACTAGCCCTAGCAAGAGTAGTTCTTCGCAGAATCTACCACCGGTTCGGAATCGCGACCCACTGAGGAGGTCCGGCGAGAAACTCAGTGGGTTGCTAAGTGGTGGTTAAGTTTTCTGATGTCGATGTGGTGTACCTACATACAATAAATAATAAATAAATAAATAAATATTTACCAATAATCACGCCACGTTAACTGGTCCCGTGCTAAGTTCGTAAATAACTTGTATTACAGGTACCAGATAACGGAAATAAATGTAAGATTTTTATTATACACATACATATATTTAATAAACATCCATAACCCTGGAAAAGACATTTTATATTTATCATACAAATATCCTCCCTTGGCGGGATTCGAACCCGCGACCCCCTTGTGTAGTGACCATGTCACTTACCACTACACCAGACGGCCGACAATATTTAAGTAATCGGCGACCGGTTTGATGCTCATTTCAAATTGATACCCTTCTCCGAGAAAAACGATTTTAAGTGTCGACAGACGGACAACAAAGTGATCCTACAAGAGTCCCGTCGTTTTGGCGAAACGAATTTATTGAAAAGTAGATTGGTGCGTGGTGAAATTTTATCTGGAAACGTTCTATAGAGGGGTTCTGTGGTTGAAATTAAAATATAACATTAATAAACTAGTCAAGACCAACATTGAGGTTCATTCAATCAATTCATTTTAGTTTTAATCAAATAATTTCGGTTAGCATCACTGTATTGGTGGTGGGATGTCTTGTGAGCTTTCACGAACAGGTACCACCGCCCAGCCTGTCTCTGCCGCCAAATGTAATGCGTTCCGATATCTCGCTAAGCTTAAGACATGAGTTCTAAGTCTCAGTTCTATGGTACAAAGGTTAACCCACCCTTTGACGTTATTGTTGTATGTATGTATATGTATCCAAGTACACTTTACACCAGGTGCGCTCGATCACACGTCTAAGCAATAAAAAAAGCTACCAGTAGTGAAACCTAAAAATAGTAAATCGTTAATTTTTCATCAACAGCGTCGATTTTCGGCAATTTGTGCTACATACGCTAGGTACGATAACTCAATATTAACTATGTACTAAGAAGAATAATTAATCGGAGAGAAGATAAATTACTTAGCAATTTAAGTATTTTTAATAATTATTATTTAAGCTTTTTTAATAATAACCCAAATTTAATTATAATCGGGTTTTTAAAGTCTTAACAAAAGATTAAGCCTAAAATTACACATAAAATAATTCCTAGATAGCGCTTATTGGTAAGGTCGACTATTTTTACAAAACGTTCGCAATTAAAACTAATTGTTCTTTGACATTTCTGACATTATTCGTTACCCTTCTTAGCCTATTATTGTTCTTCTTATCGGTTCGAGAAGAAACAAATGACGTCTGACTTGCTCAATTATGAAGTTACAATCCTGATTAGTGCCCAGAAAATGGCTTCCGAAAGTATTTATTAGAATGCTAATTGAATTTGAATTTTGAATTTGACTGATAAAGCCGTTTCATTTCAACAACTAAGCAATGGTTGATTTCAAGAAACAATTATTTATTAATTGATGCAATAACAAAATTGATTTGTAATTATACATACGTAGAACTGTTGATTGTATAGTAGCAAATTTAGGTGATAAAAATCTATGAGCTAGCTTAGAATATGTTTTAAGATTGAATTGGAATTACACAGAGAATGGCCGAATTCTCCCAGTCTTCGGGTCGGGCGCGGCCGAAACGCAAGATGCCATCGCTGTCTATCAACAACCCGATGGAAGTGCTTCGGCAGCGGCTGTTGCTTGAGGTGGCCCGTAAGCAAATGCGCGAGGCTAACCAGAGACAGGCTGTCGCCAATCGACTTTTCCTGCAGAACGTCGGTAAACGAGGTAATTTAATCAGTTGTGAACACGAGTCATAGACATAACTAGCCGTACTCGCCCGCTTCGCTGGGCATTTAAAATTAACATTATTATTTATTGTCATTATTCTTAGGAAGTCCAACATTCATATAAATATTAGCCTATCCATTAAGTACATGTATTTTCTATATGGATACCAAGTTTCAAGTCAATCGGATGCATGGTTCAGTAGTTATAACGGAACATTCGTAAAAACCACTGTAGATTTATATATTAGTATAGATTAATACTACTTTACGGTTTCAGAAAGAATAAAATACCAATAAAAAAAAGCATTTTACCTTTAAAACAGTTTTGATTACGATTTTATTAGCTTGGTGTGTATTTTCGTTTGTATAAAGCGAAATTTATTAACGTCATTTAATAGACTTTAAAAGGTGCGATTAATTTGAAAACTTGCGCACGCATGAAGGACCGATAATAATGGTTTAGTTTTATTATTTTATTATTTAGTTATATTATTAACATCGCTTTAATATAACTACGAGTTTGTTCCGTTTATTATATGTACGTGTTTTTTTATATTTAAGCTAAATACACATATTATTAAACTACACTAGTAATTTTCGTGTAAGTTAATATCGTGTAAGTAACATTAGTCAATAAACAAGAGGGGAACACATTAAAAACGTACCGTAAATCAAATTAAGTCTATTATCAAAGTAAAGTGTATGAAAGTTGAATTTGAATGTCTCTAACATATTGTGTATATAGAGGTACCTAGGTACGTATGTACTTAACTTCATGAATCTATATATTAATACGTGAAGCAAAAACTTTGCATCCCTTTTTACGAAAATTGCGAGGACGGAGGAGTATGAAATTTTCCACACTTATAGAGAATATAGAAAAGGAGTGCACAATGCTAATATTTTTTTTAAATAATGCATAAAAGATACATTAAATCAATAAAGAAAACATTGCACACACTACATACCATGTATTTGACGCAAACACGCATGCATACTATTTATTGTCAAACTTTTGTTCTTTACGTCTGTTGTCAAATTGAGAATAGATTAAATATTGTTTGACTTTGTTAATATTTTTTATAGTGTAGTCTTGGCGAAATTTGTGATTATAGATGTATAAAATACAATCATAATAGTGTACAAACTTACAATTCCAATTAATTATAGTCGAATTTCGACTACTGCGGGACTACTAGTATTTGATAAACATACAAGTGTCACGTGTTGTGCAAAAGTTGCAATATACGACATCTAAATTTAGAGGATTAAATTTGCAGCTGTTGAACTGTATGACAACTTCGACAAACTATCGTAGCAAGTTTGAAATATGACATTCTAATTGGTTCGAGTTTTCGTGGTATTTTACACGGAGAATAAAAATGTGAACAAAATGACAAACACGCTCCAAAACTTTGTTTCCTCTCGTTTAAGCGTATCGCATTTATTATTACTATTAAGAAAATCAGATACAATTTTTTTTTTGGTATTTCTTTATACATCTTTATACTTTGTATTTTATATTTGAATTTTTTGTAATGAATGAATGAATGAATGAATGAATGAATGATCGTTCAAATCCGATGCATAACGCGAAAAGCTCTATTAATCAATGAGATGATCGTATTGGTTTGGTAGAATAATTACGGACGAATGCCGGTCTGTCATTTTCTTCAAATAAAAACACTGGATCTCAAACTGGTTAAAACCTGCAATATTCACAGAGTTGAAACGAATCACTTATCAGAAATTCTATCCATTTGTATTGATCCATTTAATCACTGAACCACAACAAAGTCCTGAATGTTTAATAAATACGCTCCATCCGTAGAAAGTTGCAGATCTAAAGATTTTATTTGCTCTGTATTCTTGTATAAGCTGCTAGCAACTTAGAACTAATTTTGCAAATTCATAGTAAGTTTAAAGTTAAATATAGTTACTATCTTAGTTTATTAACTTGAAGAAAAACACAAGTCTCTAGAACTCAATGCGAAAACTAGTTTTAGATCGAATCAAATCCATAAAGTGGATTAAAAGTCGATTTAAATCTAAATTGAACGTTTCATATTAAACGGATCCAAGCTAGTATCTTCAAGCGGAATAGATCGGGAATCGAACTCTGAGATTTTGGTACAGTAGCCAAGTTCAGCTACCTAGATCAACGAAGTGATCAAGAATCATTGATGTATCTTATATTACTAGAGGTCCCGCAGTAGTCGAAATTCGACTATAACTAATTGGAATTGTAAGTTTGTACACTATTATGATTGCATTTTATACTTCTATAATCACGAATTTCGCCAAGACTACACTATAAAAAATATTAACAAAGACAAAAGATATTTAATCTATTCTCAATTTGACAACAGACGTCAAGAACAAAAGTTTGACAATAAATAGTATGCATGCGTGTGTGCGTCAAATACATGGTATGTAGTGTGTGTAATGTTTTCTTTATTAATTTAATGTATCTTTTATGCATTATTTAAAAAAATATTAGCAATGTGCACTTCTTCTCTATATTCTCTATAAGTGTGGGAAATTTCATACTCCTCCGTCCGCGCAATTTTCGTAAAAAGGGATACAAAGTTTTTGCTTCACGTATTAATATATAGATAATAAGAGTTTTGATTTAAGTATAGCTATAGGTATTATTTTTATTATTATTATTATTTGTTTTTTTATTGCTTAGATAGGTGGATGAGCTCAAAGCCCACCTAGTGTTAAGTGGTTACTGGAGCCCATAGGCATCTACAACGTAAATCTGCCACCCACCTTGAGATATAAATTCTAAGGTCTCAAGTATAGTTACAACGACTGCCCCACCCTTCAAACCGAAACGCATTACTGCTTCACGGCTGAAATAGGCAGGTGGTACCTATCCTTGTGTACTCACAAGAGGTCCTACCACCAGTAAAAATGTTATAACTATAATAGATTTTAAAGTCTTAGTATTTACGCTATAGCCTTTTATTTAAATTATTTTGCACTATAGCCTTTGTAGTCGATACCGATAACAAATAAAATATGTAGATGCGATATTAAAAATTAGTGTTTTTTAATATTTTTATTGTTCTCGAAGATAGACGTGTAAGATGGTGTAGTATTTTTTTTATTGCCCCTGTAGGCGGACGAGCGTACGGCCCACCAGATGGTGAGTGGTTACCGTCGCCCATGGACTTCAGCAACGCCAGGGGCAGAGCCAAGCCGCTGCCTACCGCTAATTTGATGATAACGACGATTTATGAGGTTTTGTTTTTTATTATTACGTTTAAGGTGTATGGGGCGAGCCCGCTTCGTACCTTTACAACAACTAGACCGCTGACTCCGGCCTGTACCACTGTATTTGTTACCGCTGTCATCGCTACTCAGCTGGAAGCGAGATGACAGTCCAACAAACTTAAAAATATTATTCGTTTTTATTAGAAATTTTAATATAGCATAGAAAGTTAAGATTTGTTTGTTTTCAATTTATACGGAATATCGTTCCTATGTTAGTTGTGAATTAAAAAAAATAATTAAATGTTTCCTTGCTTAGATTGTATTTCAGAAACTATAGAATGTTTTAAAATTAGTGTATGTTATTAGCTCAATATATATATATGTGATGTGTAATTTTGGTGTCGTGCATTCACTGAAATGTTATTATGAAGATTGATAATAGATTTTCTTTTAAACGCCACGTTAACTAATTTGCTAAAGAATATTGCATGTAGTATACATACATACTATTATTATTATCGTGAAATTAATTTTGGTCGTGTAGTAAATATTCTGTTTGACGCCAGGATTGCTTTATTTGTGCCAAAAAGTTAAATCGTACGGCTTATTTTGGCTCCTAAATCTTGTTTCCTAAAAATTATTAGTGGTTATGTCAAACGTAAATGCTATTTATTAGTTGCTGTTATTAGTTCATAAGTGTAATATGTACAGCGTAATTTTACGAAACCAGTATTAATTTTCATTGTCTTGTAGAATATTTAAAGTAGAGAAACGTAATAGAAACATATAAATAACGATCAATAAAATGTTACATTATTTAAACGATTGTTTTATTTAATAAATAAAAAATACACAAATTTTACGAAAATAGAACAGTGTTGACGTGTAAATTTAATGATCGCAATTCTTCGATAGGTACTTCATAGAAACTATGTCTTTGATATCGGGCTGATGTTGTTCTCAGAGAAGGAATCCACAATTAATTTTGTGTACAAAGAGAAACCGCTTGCAGTAATATGTGATGAGATATTCGAGGTTAAAATTATACACTATATTGTTCAGTTTTAGTGAAATCTCGCTGGAAATTCCGATAGTCGCTTATCGACTGTTTTTTTTTTTACAACAGCCTTTCCATAAAATTAATTAGATTTTTCAAAATCTCTCTCGAAAAGTACATTCCGAATTTTAATAGATAGTTTATATCAACGGCTCTCTTCTTCTCTGCAGAATATTAAATTGATCCTCGTCCTTGCGTCGATAATCCTCAATGCTGAGGGTCGTGGCCTCCTCTAAAAACTTTTACAACAATTAAATTGATAATCACTAAAATAAGGCGTTGCACTGAACCGGCACAACTAAATCATAACTAAGTAAGAAGCAAGCGAAGTTATCCCACTGTTCTGATGTCAGCCTCGAGATACTCCGTCGTCTACGAGCTATAATTAGCCAACGTTATTTAATTTAAACCTCGACGCCTCGAGAGCCACGTGATTCCATTACTGCTCAACACATTTTAGGCGTGAGTAGCGCGTGACTGCCTCAGGTCATTACCTCCGCATCCGCCGAATTTGACATTATCGTGTAGGTATGCATCGCTTTTTTTTTTATTGCCCTTGTAGGCAGACGAGCATACGGTCCACCTGATGGTGAGTGGTTACCGTCGCCCATGGACTTCAGCAATGCCAGGAGTAGAGCCAAACCGCTGCCTACCGTTTAATACTCTCCACAAGCCTCGTTTGAAGAAGGACATGTCATAGCGCTCGGGAAACACCGTGGAGGGGAGCTCATTCCATAGCCGGATGGTACGTGGCAATAAAGACCTCTGGAAACGTACTGTGAATGACCGCAGTGGCTCCAGGTAGTATGGATGAACTCTACTCTGGTGGCGGACGGTGCGATGGTAAAAATGAGATGCCGGTATCATCTCGAATAATTTCTCATTTTCCGTACCTAATCGTTGTTACCCTATGGGGCTACTCCAACTACGCAGGACTTGGTAGGTGAGGTCGGTGCGTTCAACGTGGGAAGCCATACTAACATTTGCCATACCAAGAGCAGTGTTTCGCTGAATTCGACGGCTTACAGTACATACGTAATAAGAGTTAAATTAAGAAAATGCCGTTTTATTGTAATAGGTACTTCGAAAAGACATAGAACCTTCATGGCTTGAGATTATTGAGTGAAACTTTTTTCAAATGGTACCTATGAGGTTCTTCTTTAAAAAAATGTGCAACATTCGATTATCGACTTTCAGTCTGAGGAAGTGTTCGAGATTATCCCATCATCTCGTTTTTACCAACGCACCGCGCGCCACCGGAGTAGAGTTCATCCATACTACCTAGAGCCACTGCATTCATCCACAGTGCGATTCCCGAAATCATTTTGCCATGTACCATTGGACTTTGGAATGATCTCCTCCTCCACGGTGTTTCCCTAGCGCTATAGCATGTCCTTCTTCAAACGAGGCTTATGGAGAGTACTTAACGGTAGGCAGTGGCTTGGCTTTGCCCTTGGCATTGCTGAAGTCCATGGGCGACGGTAACAACTCACCATCAGGTATGCTCGTCTGACTATAAGAGCAATAAAAGATCTACCACCGTATCGGGATTGCGACCCACTGAAGATCAGGTGAGAACCTTAGTGGGTTATGTTTATGGATTAAGTTGCGTCGATGAGTTCGACAAGAATAAGTATCGCAAAAAGCACCTCCCGGCTACTTTTTGATAATTTTTGCTTCGTCAAACTTTCATCGTTCATGGAACCTTTTCATATAATACCCTTAATTGTAGGGATTAAATATCGTCCTTATTACGGTCCGGATTAAATCATGAATTTTGCGTAACCAACTTTGAGTGAAACGATACTACGTGTCGTTTTTTATCGTTTTTTGTTTGCACGTTCTACTGTTTTAGGTCAATAAATGCAGCTATGATATGAACCGTTAATTATTAATTCCATAAAACTATGAAAACTGCCACGAATAACGTAATCTCCTTGAGAACTTCGTAATTCGTCAATCAAATATTTGTAAAATTATTATATACTTATATCATTATTCTATCAGAAAATCAAACGGTAACAATCTTATTGATTTATCATTTACGTTGCTAGGATATTGTGGAAACTTACTTACTGTATGTACTCAGTGCGTACATATTGACGAAACAGATATTCCCGCGAATAAGGTATTATAAATCATTAAATGTAATCAAAAGTGTTTACAGTTGTACGTTGAATAAGTATTTAGCGATTTAGTTGAGGATTTAGTTCAATTAACAACAGAATGGAGTTTGATCAAAGGTAAATATGGAATAAGTAGTTTGACATACAAAACCAGTAACTATCAGAAAACTTATCTTCTTCTTAATGAATTCAGTCAGCAATTACTGATTCAGTTGATCTAGGAAATTAGTAATGAATATTATTACACTGACAAATTCTTCTTCATACATACATACATACAATCATATTTTTTTTTATGTCGGAGCTTTGTAAGGTAATCTAAGCTTCTTTTAGGTCTCGATAACTAAAACGTTGTCATAGTACACAATATTGCTACTACGCGACGTCCAAAAAAAAAACACATTTCAATTCGAACGTCATATAATTAAGTGTATTATCTATGGTAATTATAATCGGGGCTCTCCCGGCTTCATACGAGTATGTGTCACATATCGAAGACCTTTTAATTTTTTCCCCTATTTTTTATGCAACGATCACGTCATATCTGCGGTTTTTTATTTTTTATTGCTTAGATGGTTGGACGAGCTCACGGCCCACCTGGCGTTAAGTGGTTACTGGAACCCATAGACATCTACAACATAAAAGCGCCACCCACCTTGAGATATAAGTTCTAAGGTCTCAGTATAGCTACAACGGCTGCCCCACCCCTCAAACCGAAATGCATTACTGCTTCACGGCAGAAATAGGCCGGGGTTGTGGTACCTTACACGTGCGGACTCACAAGAGGTCCTACCATCAGTAATTACGCTAATTATAATTTGGCGGGTTTGATTTTTGTTACACGATTTATTGTAGTGCTTACTGTTCATACGGTTATTTCCCCTCACCGTTTCTCCCCAGATTTTACACACTACGTTTGACATTGGTCTGCGTAGCGCATAGACGTGCGCTACACATGAACCCAAATAAACATTTTCTTTTTTTTTTGAGATTGTTCAAATTTTACCGTAATTTAATCGCCTCTCAAGACTAAATGTTATTTTCCAAAAGATTGCAAACCCTGGCTGCAATTTTACTGTCTATCAAAAGTAAAAAATGTGAAAAATTTATTAAAATATATATAAACCGGCTATGTTTTTATTTATTTCGATCGACTAAAACAGACTTATAATAGGGTCCTGCTTACTTATTGAGTCAATTGTTTTTTTTTTTAATTTTTTTTTTTAATGAACGATTATACATATTAAATGCAATACTTCGACAAACTTCTTATTACGGGGTGATATTTTTTCGGATAGCCCTTAGTGAAAAGTAATTTGAAAGCTTTATTATCAAATGCTCAATAGGCTCAATCGAATTTTAACTAACGTCAGCTTATTCTTCCATTAACCTTCTATTTTATATTTTAAATAAGACCGAAAATACATACAATACAAACTCCTGCTTTGTTATAAGTGAATCTATAACAAAGCAGCAATTTAAGAAGTCGTCGTGGCCTAAGCGATAAGACATCCGGTGCATTCGTGTTGAAACGATGCACCGGTGTTCGAATCTCAGGCGGGTACCAATTTTTCTAATGAAATACGTACTCAACAAATGTTCACGATTGACTTCCACGGTGAAGGAATAACATCGTGTAATAAAAATCAAACCCGCAAAATTGTAATTTGCGTAATTACTGGTGGTAGGACCTCTTGCGAGTCCGCGCGGATAGGTACCACCACCCTGCCTATTTCTGCCGTGAAGCAGTAATGCGTTTCGGTTTGAAGGGTGGGGCAGCCGTTGTTACTATACTGAGACCCTTAGAACTTATATCTCAAGGTGGGTGGCGCATTTACGTTGTAGATGTCTATGGGCTCCAGTAACCACTTAACACCAGGTGGGCTGTAAGCTCGTCCAACCATCTAAGCAATAAAAAAAAAAAGAAGAATAAAACTTAGATCCAGTTAAAAAATGCGACTATTTTTCTTTTCTTATCATTCAAATATCCCGGACCAGATTTAATCTTCTTAAGCATAGCTCAAATTAATGAGTCGAAATCAGTTTTGGTTCCATTTTATCGTTACCAGGTTTCGCCTTTGTCCATTTTACTATCATATTACATCAACATTATCAACACACGTCATTGTGTTAATCTAAGTTGTTTACGCTTTTCACAGCGTCTTTCTAAAAGCAATTTACTTAGAGACTATCATATTTTGTATATTGCAAATGGTGGAGCTCATTATTATGTTCCGGATATGCTATGACGGCCTTTTGTAAAACGATTGAAAATCACTGCTACAACATTATAGCGGATATTACGTCTTATGTCTTTGTTAGGTCAAACTAAGGCACCGAACGATCCTTTTATTGAAAATTAATTTTTCTACGCTCAAATAAAATAGACTGTGATAAATAAATAAAAAAGTATTTAGGTTCTGTCTCTTTTTTTATTGCTTAGATGGGTGGACGAGTTCACAGCCCACCTGGTGTTAAGTGGTTACTGGAGCCCATAGACATCCACAACGTAAATGCGCCACCCACCTTGAGATACAAGTTCTAAGGTCTCAAGTATAGTTACAACGGCTGCCCCACCCTTCAAACCGACACGCATTACAGCTTCATGGCAGAAATAGGCAGGTGGTACCCACCCGCGCGGACTCACAAGAGGTCCTACCACTGTCCCCAGCACTATGCTGTGCCGCCAAATTTTAGAAATGGATTTACATAGGTATTACGAATGACATCGCTTTTTTTTAATAACAGCAAAGTTTAAATTAAATAAAAGTCACTAAATAAATTTTTTTTTTTTTTACAATTATATAGAAGGTTCGAAATTTATTTTAACAGGAATAGATATTTAAATAAATAGTATTTTGCTCTGTGCGTCGTCAAATTTTGAAATCTTTTAAAGTTTGTCGCGATGAAAAAACCTGTTGAGAATCACTGCTCTTAGAAGTTTACAATAGTTATGATGTCAATTAATGTATGCTGTACTATAAGAAATATTAATTGACTTAAGCAGATAAAACTACTTGTAAAGTAAAGCGTCCCAAAACGGGGTTGATTTATTATTATTTTATATACCGTTTTAGTTACATATCAAATCTCCGAATGCACAGATTAAATTCGAGATATAAAAACGGGATATTTAAATACAAAAAGAATGATTGTAAATAAAATGACATGGCCACTATTACAGGATCAGTAAAATGGACGCGTTGCTGTTTACTTTGTCGATGGAAGTTGTTTTATTGCAGTTGCAAATTCTCGGTAAGTAAATCAATTTAAAGAAATTCACACAAAAAAAAAACGTTTACAAACAAGAAACGTAACAGTTGACCGTATTGTGAAGGCCTACCACCATCCTGCCTGTACTGGACACAAAGCAGTCAACCCATTTGCTTCGGAAATAAGAAAAGAAAAAATACTGCCGCTGGCCAACCATAGACCGGATTAAAACTATTCGATTATTTAATCTCATTTTCAGTTAGGAAATATTCCAATACATGACAGTTTTCGTGTTCACTTCTCTATCACGGACTATTTATTATCCACTAAGGGCCACGATGTTATAGGCCCACGATCAAATCCATGTCTCATCCTATTAAAGGCAAAACCATATTGAATCATTAGATTAGATGACTGTACCCGGTTAGTAGCATTCGGAAACGTCGTAGCTTCGTGGGGGTCCATTTGTGCTGTGTCAAATATGAGCTGCACATATTTCTTTCTGCAGAATGATTTCCGATCATAGCTCTTCATTACAAAATTTCTTTGTGTCAAAATTCGTGTCTGAATTCTATTTGACACATATTCCACTACCTCATTGCTATGTTATGGGCATTTCAAAATCACTTCTAAGTACAACCTCATTTGCTATTGAAAATCAGACGTATTTATGAAAAGTTACAATTCTGGAATCTGTTCTTAAATTCTTCAGAACATACGCTACGGAAAAACTTTCTGGAATACGTATTTTTGCCTTCAAGGTAATTGAATCTAGGATAGATTTTACATGGCTGTTTAACCATAAAAAGCTTGGTTGAAGCCTCTTGTACATATGATGATGTATACATAGAGCAAATACATAATTATATATGTATAAACTTAATAGGTTTGAGATTCCTTACAATTCCATGTCGATCTTAAATTAACAGAACGATGCGTCATCGCATCTAACTATTGTATTAAATATATTATGAATTAGAGACTTAAATATCCTTATAGTCAAATTCTCGCTATTAGATACTAAATTAAGTCTAATAGTAAATGTTATTAATGTCTATAAACTGAATGATGATAAGATCTTGAACAACATTTTTTTTCAAGCAATTATACTTTATTTTTATAAATGGCGGATGTAGATGAGACTGGCGGGCAATCGAACATTGCATAAAACAGGGGAGACCTATGCCTAGCAACGGGTATCAAAGGCTGAAGAAAAAAAAGAAAGTTGTTAGTGGTGACGGTAGCCAAGCTAAGACTTGGACTTCTCGACGAGTAATGCCAGTAAAATGTAATATTAGGGTTAACGATTTGAGAATTTTACACGGATTGGGATTAACTTAAGCTAGCGGAGTCATGTGGTCGTTCCCATACATTTTTTTGCCGTTGTAACTGTACTGAGGCCTTAGAACTTATATCTCGAGATGGATGGCGCATTTACGTTGTAGATGTCTATGGGCTCCAGTAACCACTTAACACCAGGTGGGCTGTGAGCTCGTCCATCCATCTAAGCAATAAAAAAAAAAAAAATTATGCAAGCACTAATAAAAATTGTCTAAAAAAATAATAGCTAATTATGAATTCGCTATTTGTCCGTGGCATGGGAGCTGTAAAGTATAAACGTCGGAAACTATACAACAATAAAAAAGCTAGGATTAAAAGTGTTTTTAATTAAGCTAATTACGAGTAGCAGAAATAACTTCGGCTTATTTTTCTTTTGAAAAATGCATGCCCGTTTTTAAAGAAAGTGCAACTCCAGAAGTCTTGTACAAATCTTTAACCAAAAAATTTTACCTTCAAGTTATTTTCAGTTTACAGAATTGATTTATCCTGACAAGGAATGGTTGGTAAAATCGGTAATTTCAAGTGCCAGGCAATAACACGCATTTTAGGTTTGTTTCCAATTACATTCAAAAGTAATGAAGCAATAAATTTTATTTAGAAATTACTATACGAAGTCCTTGGACTAGTTACGACATCTATCGAAAGTATTGGCGTTACAGAAGGCTGCAGCGAACTGAGAGCTCAACAATGGAAACCTTTAGGCGGTCACGAACGACAGAAACGAGAAAAACTCTTGCGAGACAGGTGAGTTGCTAACTTTTACATAGATGGCGCTCATCGATATGCAGACAACAAACAAAAAGCAGCATACGATTTTTTGAATTAGTCTACTATGAGAATATAGATTATTTTTCTATTTATAATTGAAAACATGGGTGGATGAAGAGGATACGATACAATTTGTTAATTTTGAGAAAACGGGCAACAAACTTTTTTATTTATTTTTTTACTTTTACAACTTTTACTTTTTCTACGTATATAACTCCTTCATCACATGTAATTTTTAAAAAGAGCCTTTAGACTGTGAGCTCGTCCACACATCTAAGCAATAAAAAAAAAACTTGAAATTATAAACTCTGAATAAGAATTTATCGTACTACAATTATAATATTTGATTGCCATCTTGCAACCTTATTGAGGATCTATGCATATAATAAAAGAAAAAAAAATTGGGATGGAAAAATAGGGGTTGATCGTATATGAGTGAAAATTGAGAGTAATATGATTTTTTTTATTTTAAGTCATGACAAAATAATAAAAAACTTGCCAAACAAATTAAAGTTTATAATTAACAAATAAAAAATAGGGGTTGATCATAGAGGGATGAAAAATTGAGAGTAACATCAGATTTTTCATTTTAATTAATGACAAAATAAAAATAAAAATCTTGCCAAAAAAATTAAAGTTTTTAATTATCAAATAAAAAATAAGGGTTGATCGTAGAGGGATGAAATTTTTGGGTTGTATGTATTTTTGTATGGTGTATCATAAATAAATAAAAACAAAAATTTTTGTCTAAAAAATAAAAAATGAAAATTAGGGGTGGACCACCCTTTTAACATTTAGGGGGATGAAAAATAGATGTTGTTCGATTCTCTACCCTGGCCAATATGCACGCTAAGATTCACAAAAATCGGTCGAGCCGTTTTGGAGTAGTTCAATCACGCACACCGTGACACGAGAATTTTATATATTATATTCTGTAAACAACTTCTTGTAATAAAATTTGTTTATAACCAAAGGTCGTCAGTTAAAGAAACAGTGCGACAAACTCTGATTAGTGTTGCGGAGCGTGGCGACTGGCAAGTTTTGAGAGAATCTATAGAAATTCTAAAACGAAGAGCCACATCTGTGGTTACCAAAAGGATCAACAAACAGCAACTGAAGATGTGAGTTCATGCTCTACTACACAATCGTATTTAGTTATGACAAACAGAACTAAGATGTTTCTTTACTATATTAATATTATGATTCAACCAATACAACGTGAATTTTCATTTCGGTGGATACACAATTTTACAGTGTGCTTAGTACGAGTTTTTTAACGTTCTCGATAGCGTAAAAGTTAACTCAAATTTGTATGGAGTTGGAACGTTTGCTTACGTTTGCCGCTAGGGGCGCTGTTCCAACTGCATACAAATTTGAGTTAACTTTTACGCTATCGAGAACGTAAAAAACTCGCACTAAACACACAGGTGAATAAGTCATATTACATGTATATCTATCAGTAAAAGAGCATTATGTAACCACTTTTACCTTTATAAATATGTATATGAAATATTTAGGGATAAAATGATATAAATATAAAGATGATGTGAAGACACTAATTAATATGCAATTACTGCCTTATGTAAGCAGTGCGGTATTCCTGTATTATTTAATATTCAGTTTAGAAATAAATATGTTTTGAATTTGAAATCTAACGGTTTAAATCAGTTTATACATTTTTAAGTCATTAACGCATATAATATATACTTTTACAACGCCAAACGTCAGCTACATGTACCTATTTAGTAAAGTATAGTTTATGAACTTAAATATATTAAATCATAATACCTGAACAAATTAACTCAGTCGCATAAAACGGTGACAGATTTCGTATTTCACTAACTCTTATTTAATTGAAATTTTGATCTGTATTTTACATGGCCAGTCTAGCTTAAGGCCTATCTGGTATTAAACAGCTACCGGAGCCCATCAACATCACAAATCACCATCCACCTTGAATCATGAGATCGGAATCTTCCAGCCTTCAAACCGAAACTCAAGACTACCCGCGAACCAATCATAGAAATATTCTAGTTCTGATAGACTCACAGTACGGTACTCACTTGTAAGGCAACAGACAAAAGAGAAGCTAATGACGTTTAATAGGAAAATGTAGATTTGGCATAACGTTTATTAGCTTCATATGTAGGTATGTAAGTATATTGTATGTAATGGAATCTTTGACCGTGATTTTGACCCCCTTCAAAACGTCTGATTAACTCGAAACTTGGCGTACTTATTAAGGACCGCTGACAATTATTTTATTTATATTTATTTTATTAAAATATTGATTTTACATAGTTAGACCCATTATTTACTTTCGGGAGTCAAAACAACAAATTCATTTGAGCGCCTTCTTTTTTTCACTTAGCAAATTTGAAACTGTCGTATTTGAATGCATAATTTGTGTTACCTACATAATGCTACATAACCCAAAAAATAAATAATAGTTTCAAAATAATAATAATAAAATAATATTTTCAAAATAATAATAAAAAAAACAGCTTTTATAGAAAATCCAACTAAAAAACAGAAAATAATTTTATTATAAAAAAGCGTGGAGTGCTTTTAAGATATTATCACAATGATAATCCTTCTTCTCAAATCTGTCAATACAATATTAATAACTAGGGATACCCCACGCTTTTTTTAGAATAAAATTATTTTCGATTTTTTTGTTGGATTTTCTATGAAAGCATGTTTATTAGTTTTTTAAGCTATTATTTATTTTTAAATAATATCGGTTTTTACAGGACTCTTATGACCATTATCGAAGAATTAAAAATGAAAAGTTGTCAATTTTCTGTCGAACTTCGTGACGCAGATCAAATAATCGCTACCTTACGCGATCAAAGGAGTGTAAGATTTTACTATTTAATTCTATCTATATTTAATCTAATCAAATATAACATACCTAGTACGTATTCAATTCTGCAAAAAATACCCAACCTCTGTCTAATAAACCGCTACTCCCAAATTTTGTATTTCTACGACTTTTACTCATAATATTACTTCACTAGCTTTTGTCCGCGACTTCGTCCGCGTGGTATAGTTCACAAATAATGCTTTATTTTAGAACAAATTTGGTTAGCATAAAAAACCTTCTAGTGAGCTAACCTTAATATATAGACATATGCTATCATGGACTTCTTTTTAGATCTTATAAAGGGGAACAATTCTGTCATACATTATTTTAGCGAAACTTTAACCGTTTCCGCAGCGCACGCAGCGGAAGCTCTCAAAAGGGAAAAACCCGATTTTGAAACATTCTTTATTGGTGCTCCGCTTGTGTTGGTCTTAGTGTGATGTTATATATCCTATAGCCTTCTTTAATAAATGGGCTATCTAACACTGAAATAATTTTTCAAATCCTACCAGTAGTTACTGAGATTAGCGCGTTCAAACAAACAAACTCTTCAGGTTTATTAGTATAGATTATATTAAATACTTAACCAGTATTCATGAATTGACGAAAATGTCAATCCTCTCCAGTCTGGAAAGCTGCATTTGAAAGAAATTCCTATTGCTATCGAGGCCTATCGGGCAAAAATAAATAGGACGGTGGCCTTGCAAACTCATGTGGCCCAAAAACGCGCATTATCACCAATAGGCAAAAAAACGAAAGAATTTGAACATTTCAGGATGAATATTTGAACGCGAGCACACGCCTCTGCTACACTGAGAAATGGTTGCAAGCTCGAGCTGAATCATTGGAACTAGAATATAATATAAAAAGAGAACCATTACCACGTACTGATCACGAGCAAAGGGTGCACGATGAACTTTTGAAAGCGTATTCGTTGCAGATAGCGGTACTTACAAATAATTTCGTTATAATATCATACGTAGGCTACAAATCCCCCATATAATGGTTCAATGCTAAAAGCACTTGAAAATACTATTAACGGGTAAAGTTCGACCATAGACTTACAATTATTTTTTATTGCTTTGATGGGTGGACGAGCTCACAGCTCACCTGGTGTTAAGTGGTTACCGGAGTCTATGAACGTCTACAACGTAAATGCCGCCGTCCACCTTGCGATATAAGTTTTAAGGTCTCAGCATGGTTACAACGGCTGCGCCACCCTTCAAATCGAAAAGCATTACTGCTTCACGGTAGAAATAGACAGGTCGGTGGTATCTACCCGTGCGGACTCACAAGAGGTCCTACCACAAGAACTTCGGTCTACTTAACTTACAGCGCTACAGCATTTTAACAATTTTAGAAGTCTTAATAAGTCATAGTAACTTTAGAAAAATGTTACTTTACAAATACGTCTACCATCTAAAACAAAATTGCAATAAAGAACGTAGTGTTTTGTACCATGTCTATTTATTTATAATTAGGAACGAGAAAGGTCTTTGGAATATTGGCATTCTCGTTATGCAGTAGACACAGCGACGATCAACAGAAGACTCAAAGAGAAGGCTGACCAATTTCGCTGTGTTAGCGCTCGACGAGCAGAATTGCAAAAACTCGTATGTACAATCGACGATAGATACCTGCATCATAAAATCATAAGGTTTAAATTAGATTAAATGCGTTATATTAAAATACATATTTTGCAGTACGATCTACATGAAGGCGAGATGCGAGCTTGGCTTACCTTTAAAAAAGAACGAGCGGCCCGACTTCTTCGTGAGAAACGTCTTCGAGATTCAGCAACAAGAATACAAGCATGGTGGCGCGGAGTTATGGTCCGTCGTGCACTCGGAGCCTTTCGCCATTTAAGAAATGCAAAGAAATTACCTACTAAAGGAAAGAAGAAATAAACACATTAAATTATTGATATGTGCATGTGATTGTATGCAATTAGAAAATATCAAGGCCAAACGAAAAAATATGGTTAACGAGGATCTTTTTAATTAAATTACATAACGTAACGCCTGACCTAAAAATATTCTACCATTTCGTACATTGTGCAGCTTTTTTTTCAAACCAATAAAAATGGTCTCGCTCTTACAAAAAAAAAAAAAATTGCTTACATCACCTTCAATCGAGTGACTTGACATCAAGTCCTCAAATTTACTCTAGAGTAAAATTCTTAAACTTGGGAGAAATTGCCGGATTAATAGTCTATATTGCTTAATTTTTTTCTTAATTTATTATCAAACACACACGATTTTTTCGTAACAAAAAATAATTATTTGAATGTAAATCAAGTGCTTGCAAATTTGACTTTTTGGTAAGAACGCGAGAAGCAACATTGTGTTAATTGATTTATTTTGTAATATTAAGGTATTCTTCAGATTTAAACGTGTAATAGAGATGATTTTTTAACTGTTTAATATCTGAAAAGTGGAAAAATGTGGAAAAATGAATCAAAGCCGCTGGACATGTTTCTTGGGATCCACTGAAAAGGTTTCAATCAATAACCACCATTTTACTGAAACTATAGTTTATCGCTATTCCGTGTCATTTAATTTCATCTCAATTGACAAATGTCTCAAAGAATCCTCATTTCATTTCGCCCCATACTATTTTTCATAAAAACAGAATATACAGAGATTAGACTGTTTGACCTTCGAAGCGTGGCCGACGAGTAGTGGATAAGGAAAGCCGAAGACTGGGCTCAGCAGTGTGGATTAGGAGAGAGCTATGTCCAGCAGTGAACTACTTTGTACTGATGATCGTGATGATGATAGGCTGCATAGTGTAATACATGCGCCTTTTTAATTGAAAAAAATGAAAATAGCACTGTCAATAGTGTCAAACGTCAGTACAAGGAATGAAATAATATTGTCAATAGAGAGCTGTCAGTCGCATGTGGTTCGCCCGTGTAGGTAGTTGGTCATGTTGCTGTAAAGTAACATACTAAAAAACAAACAGCGATTTATCACGCCAAAATAAATAAATGCAGCACAAAAAGCTTGATATTAAATAAACTCTTCTCAAAGTGTTGTGAATTTTTTTACATGGTGAGAGAAACTATCGGTTTTTGACTTTCGTGTATATTCAATTCTTGGAAAGTTGGATAGTGATTCGGCGGATTCGGTGAGTAATCCTTCGTTTTTACCGTCACTTGTCTTAATTTTCTGCATTTACTGTTATAGATATTGATTACTTACGCCGGTGTGTGCTAGTTTTAAGAAAGTTTGGATACTTTTAACTTACTTTAATATTTTTTTGCTATCAATAAAAATTTCAGATAAACTTTTGCATAGCTATCGTCATTATAATTTTTATTCTAATTCAGAATTAATCTTGAATCGTTTCAAAATAAGATGAAATTTTAAATTATATGTAACACAATAATCTATAACAATTAAAATATATGTCTGTTTTAAATTTAAAAAAACAATCTGAATAGAATAAAATAAAGTATTTGTAACCTGAAAATTATTATATTGGCTATTTTGTTCACTTTAAAGGGCTGGGAAACATCCTGGACCAAATGGTGTGGTAGCAAGCACATTGATCCTACAACATTGGTCGATCCTTTTATTGCATTCCAAGATAGAATATATACATATAAAAATAATCATAATGGAAAACACTTCATTGATCACTACAAACAAAAATCTAGGTACTTGACACTAAGAATAGATAAGTTTTACTTTAAATTTTGGTGTATATTACACAATAAAGGAATATAAAATAAATTATCCCACATCAGTAAAAAGTATGTTAAATAAATTTTCTTCTATACCTTTCTATGACAAAATCCTTGAGTGGGGCTTGATAATGTTCATAAAAGGTTACGTTCATATAGCACGGAGATAGAGTACGGACAGTCTTATCATATTTACCAGTAAAATCGCAGGATATTGCCCAAATTGTAAAAAAAAATTTAATGAATAATTATTTTTTAAAACAAATTTGGCTATGAAATACAGATAAGATTTAATGGATGACTATTCAAAATTGTTAACTTCATATCAAATTTAAATCATTAGTATATTTCATTAAAAATGTATTTAGGAACAACAAAAAATGAAAATTTGCAATTTTAAAATACAAACTTTAATAATGAAAGGAGGTTGATTTTGATGTACAATTTTGAATGCAACTCAAGCAAAAAATACTTGTGCAATAGCTAATTGCATTAACAGATTATTCATAGAGTTAAATGGAAGCCATTTGTATTCAATCGCAATCAGGATTTCTAAGTAATAATTACCTGTTGTATTAACATTTTATAAGGCATTGAGTTACTGCTATGAATATTGAAGTTCTATGTGTTAAGTTATTAATTACTGATATGAACATATTCAATAATATTAATTTATTTAGTAGATTTTTTTTATTATAATTTAAGTAATGTCTACATACATCTTCCTTGTTGTGCTTCATACATTGCAGTGTTTGCAATAATAACAGCCATATATGAACTCTTTCAAAGTATCACTAAATTTTTATGATTAGAGAAGCAGATTAATTCTGTTTCCTTTGAGCTAAAATCTTATTACTTAGTTTTGATTAATTTACTTTTGGTAACTGTTTCGTTTCACTCTCAATTGTCTAACATTATTAAAAATATCTTAATAAGTTTTAAAGCTATATTCAGTAAGAGACACTGTAACAGATGATTTCGACAATTAAAATATAAGAAATCTGTTAACATGTACCTATTTGTTTTAATAATTAAAAAAGTCTCTAAAAAGCTACCATTTCACTAAAATTATCCGCCGCAAAAACCTCGTGAGATGTTGCCTTTTTCATGTAATGACAGCCTCGTCCGTACCCGGTCCGAGTGCGGTACAGTGGTAATTAGTGCGTTAATCGCGCTAGCTCGGTGCACTGTGCGAAGTTGATGCAACGTTTCCGAGAAACCGATCACCGGAGATCGCGGGAGGAGCGGCAAATTGCCGACAGATATGTGTGCCGCCTGTCGGTAATTGCAAAAATCACTCGAACCTCGCAGGCATGTTGCCAATGAAATCTCCCGGGGGAACGGACCTCCGCAGACTTGAAACGTACCGAAAACCGGTATTTTTGGTTATACCGCCGCACACTAAAGCCATTAATACATATAATAAAAAAATACCTGTACTAGTAACCAAATCTCGTTCTACTAAATTCGTGAATGAAGCTCTTGTGAGATAAAAGATCAGATACGGATTCTTGTATTGAAATGGATAGAAAATAAGAGTATACCAAACAAGATTTAAGCTTGTACTATTCTACGTCAATATCATCGTGAAAGTTCCACTCGTATATCCCAACCCTACACTACAAGTTCACTTCAGTGTCGCTGCACCTTTGTATCTGCAAATCCAATGTAAATAATGAATACCGATTTTTTGTTACATTTAAAAGGCAGTAATGAAAATAAAATGTTTTAAAAATATATCCAGGTCTTGAGATTTTTTTTAATGACCATTGTTTTGACATTTGAGATAAATGCTTTTGAAGTTTAATGTCATATATTACCGATCTGACTAGGTATAGGGAGGAAAAGCTCGTTAAAAATTGGTTATCTCCATCCGCCCGAATATTTTTAGCGAAAATAAACTGCAAAGTAGAACAATAACAGGTGCAGAGGTGCAGTTTAACCTGGCCTCGGAACCAATTGCTGTCCTTATCTACCTTATCACGCACAGATTAAATATATTTACAGCTATTTAAATATAACTTCTCACTCAATAAAATCACTTCTTTTAATCTCTAACGAATACAAAGAACGTATGACTTAAACATTTAGTCATATTTTATAATTTCATTGAATTTGAGATGCAATGTGTACCGCATCGACAGTTTTCTCAGTAATCTGGCGTGCAAAAGTGGAACACCTAATTTCACTTCAATTCTCCGTAGCTATGTCATCATTTCCTCGTTGCGATCTCTTGATACTTTCGTATTGTCTCGCAATTGCTTTGAGGATCGAATAACATTGTATTAAACAAATTATTGTGATTACGTATTAATTACCGACGGCTTTAACGCGGCTACGTATATTAAAGCTATTGTTTGTTTCTAGGTCGCGCGCCTAAATCACCACACAGTGAGGGTTCATTTGGGAAAAATAATTTTGTTGAAATAATCTTTGAAATCACGAAATAAGTCATCTTGTAACGTAATTTAGAAATGATTTGCGAAGCAGTTTCTCGCACATAACAAGCAAAAAGTAGCAAGAATAAACAGCTTAAGAAATAATTACTGTTTGAAACGTGAAACACGAAACTTGTAGCATTTGAGAATCAACTTACTGGCCTGTCTTACTTTGAATGTATTTTTTGTTTGCGCCAAAATAGTAAAGTAAAACACGTAGTATTTTTTATAAACATGTAGGCAAGTAATTATAATTGACTATTAAATAACTTTTATTAGATACAGAGAAAAGAGTTTTCTTTAATTGAGTGTTTCAATAACAATGTGCCGCTAGGGTATAATTAAAACGAATTTAAGAACGAGCAGCAAGCAATATCGCACCAAAGAAATACAAAATTTATGGAGCTTGTGAGTAATAAGGGCATTAAATACAATATTTCCAAATGATTGCTGTTCGATTGCGATCGACAATTTAGTTAACAAATCCATTATATATGTCATACGTATGTATGATGGAGGTGTAGTAGATTACCGACCTGGTTTGCTTACCTGTGCCTTCTGATAAATTTCCGAACAGACTATACAAACATCCGAATGAAGTTACCCACTTTCTCGGGAATTCGGGTATGAAAGAATTTGAAAATAACGTTTATTAAAACTGATTTTGCACGAATAATGAATTTCTAAACGGCTCTTTTTTCTATTTTTAAAAGTTATTTCTTGAAATAAAATCATTTTTTGTTTGTTCACTCCACTAAATGGACATTTCATGGAAAACGTGTTTCATAAAAGCTGTGAATGCGTCGCCATTAGGTATTGCTTGCTATTCTGGGAACAACTCGCCTAGGGCTCAGTCTCATTGACACAATAGCGAATACTCGGAATGAATCATATGTTGGATTATTTTCCTAATTTTTCGCTAATCCACAACTGCTGTGCGATGCTGGTATTTTTTTATATTGCTTAGATGGGTGCACGAGCTCACAGCCCACCTGGTGTTAAGTGGTTACTGGAGCCCATAGACATCTACAACGTAAATGCGCCACCCACTTTGAGATATCAGTTCTAAAGTCTCAGTATAGTTACAACGACTGCCCCGCCCTTCAAACCGAAACGCATTACTGCTTCTCGGTAAAGCGGTGTAAAGAAATAGGTAAGGCGGTGGTACCTACCCGTGCGGACTCACAAGAGGCCCTACCACCTGTAATGAGACTGAATGAAAAATACTCGCAACGTATTATTATATTTTATTGATCACCTCGTTGAAGTGCTTAGTGACCAACTATATCCATGGGCTTTGGGTTCGACTATCGGAATTTGGTAAGCCATATTAGTAAGTATACCTAATACTTGTCCCGAATGTATGGTTTCCGTACTCGTAAAGCAGGAAAGAATTTGAACTTGGGCCGGTTTATGTTCAAGAACTGTTTTTGTCGTAGTGTTTCCCGGAGTAATGTAAAAAACAACAACATGATCTCTGCGAATCATGATGATCCAATTAAATTCTAACAAATACGCTTTAAATTGATAAGATAGGAAAAACACGACATTTCTTGTAAATGAGGTGTAACTAGTGTTCAAAGATGAGACTTAAGTTTTTTGACGTCGACGATTTGAAATAATAAAACATATATTTATGTATTTCAAAAATTAAAAAGAACACGATTAAATAGTTAAAGTAGTAATATTAATTAAATTAAACTGTTTTTTTTTCTTGTTGGTAAATCGTATAATAGAGGATATTAGAGCGATGTAAAATTATTGTATTTGTTGTAGGTAGGTTTTTACTGGTGGTAGGACCTCTTGAGAGTCCGCGCGGATAGGTACCACCACTCTGCCTATTTCTGCCGTGAAGCAGTAATGCGTTTCGGTTTGAAGGGTGGGGCGGCCGTTGTAACTATACTTGAGACCTTAGAACTTGTATCTCAAGGTGGGTGGCGCATTTACGTTGTGGATGTCTATGGGCTCTAGTAACCACTTAACACCAGGTGGGCTGTGAGCTCGTCCACCCATCTAAGCAATAAAAAAAAAGGTAATTGATACGTCTGCAAATTTTAAAGTCAATCGGACATCATGAAATCTGCGAAAATTACGTTCAAAAATTCATAAAAGCAAGCATACGCATATACCAAGCTTATATATGTACCAATAATATACCAAATCGAACACCATATACCAATAAAAACGTATTAAAAAAATCATAGTTCCACCATATTGGTAGTTTACTGTCGGCGGTGGCCAGAGCTCACGGAATGCTTGGTATTTAAGTGATTACCGGGGCGCATATTAAAGTCAATGTTACTAAAAGATTTAGACATAATGTAGGAGTCTTTTTGTACGACAATCCCAATATTAACATCGTGTAGTTCGTGAGCAAGGCGAATCTAAGCCGTAAAAAGGGAGAACAAATGCCCCTTGCTATTCGATGACTATTATTTAGAATGGCGGCACTTCAAACAACAATAGTGTTAGCAATATTTTATACATTAACGAAAATCGATTTTCAAAAAACAGCGCAAGGTTCTTTTTTTCATCTTTTTGGCTTAATAAGTTTGTATTGCCTTTATGTCTTATTGTGAGTATTATGCTAGTGTGTTCAATCTTTATGTAACGTATATTTAAATGCAATAATGCTGAAAACTTTTGAAGGTAATTCGATATTTGAAAATAATATTATTTGATAATATTATTTTCAAATATCGTGATATATGAAGTCGTCGTGGCCTAAAGGATAAGACATCCGGTGCATTCGTATGAAGCGATGCACCGGTGTTCGAATCCCGCAGGCGGGTACCAATTTTTCTAATGAAATACGTACTCAACAAATGTTCACGATTGACTTCCACGGTGAAGGAATAACATCGTGTAATAAAAATCAAACCCGCAAAATTATAATTTGCGTAATCACTGGTGGTAGGACCTCTTGGGAGTCCGCACGGGTAGGTACCACCACCCCGCCTATTTCCGCCGTGAAGCAGTAATGCGTTTCGGTTCGAAGGGTGGGGTAGCCATCGTAACTATACTGAGAACTTAGAACTTATATCTCGAGGTGGGTGGCGCATTTACGTTGTGATGTCTATGGGCTCCAGTAACCACTTAACATCAGGTGGGCTGTGAGCTCGTCCATCCACCTAAGCAATAAAAAAAAAATGTATTTTTGGCAAGTACACAATACGCCCTTCACATTTTTTTTTTTTTTTCCTACCTAAGCTGATAGCCTTGAGAGGCTATGTCAGCGTAACCCTAACTTTAGTAGGTGAGCTCACGGGGCTCAACCTGACGATGTTGCTAACACGAACCCTAGCAAGAGCCGTGCTTCGCAGAATCTACCACCGGATCGGAAACGCGACCCACTGAGAAGATCCGGCGAGAAACTCAGTGGGCTGTGTCTGAGAGTTAATTTACTCGTCGGGCCCTTCGTCGCAAGCGACGGGTTCGACGAGAACGGTGACCGGTGCTTGAAGTACCTAAAAGCACCGTTAGTGGATCGGGAGGATCCGAGATGACGTGTTTTGGGCGACGTCGACTGCTTTCCATTCTGTCCGCAGGATCGGGAATGTAGTTACCGGCGGCCACGATGAGAGGGTTCTCGTGTCGTGCCGCTTTATCGAAGTGGCGCATGGACGCCGACTGCAGATACTTACTGATGGACTCTAAGTCCAGGTCGTCATGGAGGTCGACGTTCCTGACGAACCACGGGGCTCCGACGGCTATCCTGCAAAAACGGGATTGAATGATTTGAAATGATTTTAAGTGTATGCGGGCCGCGTGAGCGAACAGTACACTTGCATAGGTCATGACGGGGCGTATGCAAGTTTTGTAGAGTGTCACCTTATTTCTAAGGGACATTTTACTTCGCCTACATATCATCGGGTAGAGCCCTTCACACAAGTAGACACACAAGGATAGATTACATAAGATTTGTTTTGTGGTTTAAAAATAATAAATATTGCTTCAATATGGATAACTAAAATTATAATTTCAAAAGAAACGAAGGTTTTCATTAAAATTTTCATAATTTGAAAAGTTTACTTACAGTGAAATGTTTTCAAGTATTTACTTCGGACTTCGGACTGAAGACTCACAAATAGGAATTGCTGGAATTCAGAAGAAGAATCCTTAAAATAAGCGAAAGTAATTTTTTTTTCTTCTAAGAATTTAGTTGAATTTCATCGAAGTAACTAACGATGTTGATTATAATAATGGAAAATTGCTGAGCTTGTCCAAACCTTGTTGATTTTCTTTTATTGTTAATTTTTTTGATTTCGGTTGTTTATGGTAGGAATAAATTTTAATTATTATCTATATATTAATACGTGAAGCAAAAACTTTGTATCCCTTTTTACGAAAATTGCGCGGACGGAGGAGTATGAAATTTTCCACACTTATAGAGAATATAGAGAAGAAGTGCACAATGCTAATGTTTTTTTACAATAATGCATAAAAGATACATTAAATCAATAAAGAAAACATTACACACACTACATACCATGTATTTGACGCACACACGCCTGCATACTATTTATTGTCAAACTTTTGTTCTTGGCGTCTGTTGTCAAATTGAGAATAGATTAAATATTGTTTGTCTTTGTTAATATTTTTATAGTGTAGTTTTGGCGAAATTTGTGATTATAGAAGTATAAAATACAACCATAATAGTTTACAACCTTACAATTCCAATTAATTATAGTCGAATTTCGACTACTGCAGGACCTCTAGTTATTATAATTTCGTGTGATTCCCGCCTGCCGTTGTCTAGAATTTTGTGTCAAAGAGTTCTAAATATGAAAAAGCAGATACTAAATATATTTTTTGGTGTATCCGACTCAAACGCAACATCAACACGTGCAGTTATGAACCAGTAATTGAGCTTTCCGACAAAAGGGACGCATTGTATGTAAATCTCCAAATTACAGTCGGATATCCAGGATTAAAATGGTATTTCAAGATTTCTATAGGGAACTTTTTAGGAAGAGACTCATTGGTTATAAAACTACAGAAGTATAGGATTCTAGGCGAGTTCTAATGAAAACGATTTTGCAAGAAATATATTCGACAATATTTTTTACGTACGGAATCAAGCCATAAATGCCCAAACTCGATAAAAAAAATATTTTCGGTATAACAAATACTCTTACTACTTACAAATACTCTTTTCAACAACTAAAATAGTTATCAAATAAAATAAAGATTAAAATGGGTAGCCGCTGACGGAACACTTATGAAGTTCCATAGTTAATACATACAAAAAGAAATTCATCACTCACTTTTATACAAATTACGAAGAATGAATTTTTTAACATAACACCGTACTTAAAAAAATATATATACATCAGGAACGTTTGTATTCTTAGAAAGCTGAAATCGTTATTTAAAACAAACAAATGACTTCATGAAGCGAATGACTGTGAATGTTTTTAATTTATAATGAATCGAAACGAAGACTCGGAGTTCGGTTCGGTTGCGTGGGAATTCACCACAAGAATATTTCGAAAAAGCGAACACAACTTTCAACATAAACGGCGATTATAAATTTATTATTATTCATTTCTTATTAGTCTCAGTTGTATTATGTATGTAATAAAGTCCTATTTTAAACTTGAACGTATGATTGTACATATGACTGTAATTAAACCAGTGCCGCTGACACAATAGAAACCATGAGTCGAAGTGTCGGGAAAACCTTGGCCCAGTGCGCAGTATAGCAATTCTAACAGGCTGTGTGGTGGAAGTCTAGTATAGCGCACTGCCCTATCTGTTTCCGTGCGTTTTTTTTTTTTTGGCCAGTGCTCTCGAGGGGCTATTCTGGCTTCGCTTTGGTTGAGATCCGAGCTCATGGGGCTCAGCCTAAAAGTATTTGATAACATATGCTGTAGCATGAGCAAGGAGTGCTTCGCAGAATTTACCACCGGTTCGGTATCGCTAATCACTGAGAAATCCGACGAGAAACTCAATGGATTAGGTTGTATGGGCAATAGCATTCTCTGAAAATTAACTTAGCATATTGTATGTATGTAAGTACGTACTGCTACAAATCCCGTCTATTCTTGCCGCGAAGTAGTCGTTCGTTCCTGACTGTTTTATTTATTTATTAGGCTCACAATACACATTACAAGCTAAAAAGATACATAAAAAACACAAGTAAAAAGAAACAAATCTGGCTTGCAACATAAGTTATGTGCGCACGACAAAACAAGACATATAGTGCTGAATTTGTACAACAACATTCCTTACAATTTATACAACAAAACAACACGATAACGAAAAGTAATTTAAATTATAATGTAAGAAAATAATTTTATTCACAATATAAGATTAAACAATTACATTACTAACCTATGACTAACCTGGAGGATGCCCTTGATCATTTTTATAAAAGTAACTAACTTACAAGTAAAAATATCCAACTCAGTTAAAAAAATGAGAAAATCTTTGTACGATATAACTGAGATTTCAACGTTAGTTCACTTAACCGCTTTAGTTAAAGATGAGCCGTGATCTCGTTCATCTGTCCAAGTAATAATAATGACTTTTTTTTGTTCAGAATGCAGGCATAGATCAAGATGTGGTGGGTAGTCGTGGTGGCGGCGGTGGCCAGCGCGAGTCGTGCGCACTCCGCCGGCTACTGCTCTGTGAACACGTTCACCACGAACGCCACGTGGATGCAGTTTACCAAGGAACCGGTACCATTCGAATACGGCTTCGAAGACAAGTTCAAGAGCATTCATTGTTGCGTCAGGGGATACAGAAGTATCGAATGGTAAGTTCTTTGATACTGGCATATTAGGTTGCACTGTTTTTTATTCCATATATTAGTCGACTATTATCAAAGCCGGCAATCTGACTTTTGAACAATTGTTGGTAAATCAGAAAACGAATTATTGACTTTGTATTCCATTGGCAGTCACAAAACTCTTCGGAACGACATCTTAGATAAATAACAGGTTAACTATTAACCTTTATTTAATGCAGGTTTTGAACCGTATTCTTTGAAGGAGACGATTATATTCAAATCAATCTGTATTGACATATCAATAACATTTTTTTGTCCAAATGCACAGATTGCCACCTTTGATAATAGACGACTCATATAGGATTCTATAGGCAATGTGTTTCAGTGTGGTTTTCTCATAAAAACCATCTACAAAATTTTACGACCTTAGTTATAACAACAATTACTGTTTTAGTTTAGGGTTATTTGCCTACCTTTTCGCTGTTAGCTTAAGGGGCTATTCTAGTTTCGCCTGAACGGGTAGTTGGGCTCACAGACTCAACCTGAGAGAATTTGCTAACACTAGCCATAGCAAGAGCAGTGCTTCGTTGAATCTACCACAGGATCGGAATCGCTACCCACTGAAATAATCCGACGAGAAACTCAGTGGACTTATTTGAGCCTTGTAAATAATATTTCTGTACTTAGATTAGATTAGATTAGACAGGAACACAAAAGTAATAAATTAAAGAAAATGTCTCAATAAATATTTTATGTTTACCTAATAAAAATAGATAGTGATGTAATAAACCAGTTTTCGCACAGGTAACAAGATAAATTCGTGACGTAACTCATTAATAACATTCTAATCATAGCGACGAGCTAGATGAATCGTGAGGGTTTCCCCCTTCGCTCGGTTCAATATACTATGTATTATAAGTTTATACGCTATACGTTTTATTCCGCGGGAAATTTTCAATGAAACACACAATCTTAAAGTACTTCAAATCAGATCAAATAAAATTTTTGTTATTCAACATAAATGAAAGTACATACTGGTTGAACGTCAAAAAGAACTACCGCTTATTCACAAAAACTAGCCTCCGTCCTGAGAAGAACTGGCAAGAAACTCAGCTGCCTTTTCTTTTTATATATTTTTTTTAATTTTCATTTTAACAATGAGTATTAAACTTCCCCGTTTATGTACACGTTTTAAACTTAATTCGGATCAACCTTGCTTTCAGATGCTACAGTTATTTATTTCCGTTTCAAGTTTTCACAAAACGCATAAGAAAATACGTTTGTTATTTAATCGTATTCTTAACATTGAATTTCATGTAGGTCACCAGTGCCCTACATGGCGCACTGAAGTAAATATGTCTTCTGGACTGTCTAACTTTGCCGAGACTTTTTGGCGGGAACGCGAGGAGTGAAGTTGTGTGATTTGTTTTATTTTAAATGTGTTATAACGGTGGCTTATTATCTGTTTAATATCTGTGAAAGTGTATAAATGTGGGAAAATGAAACAAAGCCGCTGGACGTAACTTCTAGGGATCCTCCAAAAAGTCCACTGAAAAATTCGTAGTAGGTAAACGACCACCATGTTACTGAGATTATATTTCATCCCATATCATCTCATTTAATTTCAATTCATTTGATTTCATCCCAGTTGATTAATGTCTCAAATTAATCATCTTCATTTCATTTAATTTCACTCCATATTATCATTTATCATAAAAATAAGAATATAAATTAAAATAAGACATGACTTAAAGGTCTTAGTTACCAGGTCATAAAATCCCTTAAAAAATATTTAACTTTGCCTAGGCTCTTTTGTTTGTTAATTAATGTATGTTTAATCCTTTAAGTCTCTTAGAAATAGATTCGTACTCAGTATCTTGGGATTCGTCTTACCCAGAGTCTACTAGACATTCCGGCGCCTTAGGAAGAAGATTGAAGAGAAAAATCGACATAATTACTTCAGTGCGCTACGTACGTACGTGCGTGCGCTCGAGTCTCATTGAATTCGCTATATTAATTTTCGAACTACGAAATCTGATCGAGAAATCCTTATCACTAGCGACTGAGAGTTTTTTTTTTACCTACGCAAAAGTGATTCCAGCCAAACTGTCTATAATACGTTACGTCATCAAATGTGATATCGTTATATCGAGGGGTGCTTTGTGTATTTTTTCAGTCGCGTTTTTACTGCTTCGTTATATTTGTGGTCCTATTTACCGTACAAATATTTGTGAATGTTGTTTTTTTTTCCGCATTGAATAAAATGGGATTTCCGTTAAATCGTTACTTCCCCGTTTGTTGTGTTATATTTTCTGGATATTAATGAGAAAGATGAAACGAGTTCCGAATACAAAATTTTCCTCAACCGGTGAGGAAATTCACATCAAATAAATCTTTCGGTAAACGATTTTTTCTTGTTGTACAAAAGAAAAGCCCACGAGGACGGATTATCTATGTATGCTATGTATACTTATATATTAAACTTGTATCGGGATATTACGATGGATACCTACAAATAGGATAAGTAGCTCGGTACTTCTTGCCAGCCTGTACCGCGAATTAGGGCGGAACAAAAAATATAAATTATTGTTTGATTTTCGATATTGTGTATAGCAACACCACATTGTTGTGCCGACTTGTCGTTGTCGTAGATGGCCAGTAAAACTTCCGGGGCCAGGTTGTAGGCGGACCTCAAAGACCAGAAAATGAATTCTGCCGGTTTTTTTTAATTGCTTACATGGGTGGACGAGCTCACAGCCCACCTGGTATTAAGTGGTTACTGGAGCCCATAGACATCTACAACGTAAATGCGCCACCCATCTTGAGATATAAGTTCTAAGGTCTCAGTATAGTTGCAACGGCTGCCCCACTTTTCAAACCGAAACGCATTACTGCTTCACGGCAGAAATAGGCAGGGTGGTGGTACCTACCCGTGCGGACTAACAAGAGGTCCTACCACCAGTAAAAAGCCAGCCGTCCATCGTGGGTCGTGGTCTGTGGTCCGTGTGGTCGAAGTCTCATTTGTATTGTCATAACAGCGCTCCTACTTTACAAACTGAACTGTAGCTTCATGGAGATGGCTGTGAGAGCTTAAAAAGCTTTTATTTTGGCTATTAACAAAACATCGGTATATGACCCTTCTTCATTTACTCGTAGTAGTACTGCTTCTTTCTCGTGCTCTTCATTAAATGAAGGTTGAGTCTAATCTGAATTTTCTTTGATAGTAGTGACTGGCACACTGCAAGTATATGTCCTTTACCACTTGCCTACACATTTTTAGGATACACGGCGCTCTACTAGAGGAAAAAAACCGAATAAACTAATAAGATTTTTTTTTTTTTTTGTATCTTCATATAATGTGTTCACCACAGTTTGCAATCAAATAATATATTTTTCAATAAATCATATATATCAATATTACGAGGAATTACAATTTCATGATGTTGCTTGCAAAAAACAGATAGCCGTGAGCCGATATCGATAAGCGAACGGTTCGAGGAAACGTTCTTCGAGGAAATAATTGGATAGTCCACTATCCACGATGGCGTGTTTGTTAAAAGGAAGATTTTTTAGGTAACCTAAATGTGAAACGTACGTTTGAATGCGAATTCAAGTTGACTAGGAAAACTCTTAATTATAAGCTCTGTCGAATTCGTGCAATGCGGACTTCGGTAAAGGATTTGTATGGCGGACTTATATGGTGACGCCATTATACAAACATAATCAACTTTGTCGAGCGTGAAAATAAACCGTGTACGATTTCCTTGATTTTTTAAAATTTATTTATAAAATAACAGTTGTCGATCAAGATTCTTAAGCGTAAGTAATATTTGAAATTATCATTGAAAGCGTAATGTCGTTATTCTTGACATTAAATACCCTAGTAATTAATGATGTCCATTGATAGACAGCGGCTTGGATATGCTCCTGGAATTGCTGACCACCTGGTGAGCCGTACGCTTATCTACCCTCGAACCCTTTTATAAGTCGTCGTGGCCTAAAAGATAAGACGTCCGGTGCATTCGTATCGAGCGATGGACCGGTGTTCAAATCCCGCAGGCGGGTACCAATTTTTCCAATGAAATACGTACTTAACAAATTTTCACGATTGATTTCCACGGTGAAGGAATAACATCGTGCAATAAAAATCAAACCCGCAAAATTATAATTTGCGCAATTACTGGTGGTAGGACCTCTTGTGATTCCGCACGGGTAGGTACCACCGCCCCGCTTATTTCTGCCGTGAAGCAGTAATGCGTTTCGGTTTGAAGGGCGGGGCAGCCGTTTTGACTATACTGAGACCTTAGAACTATATCTCAAGGTGTGTGGCGCATTTTACGTTGTAGATGTAATTGGGCTCCAGTAACCACTTAATACCAGGTGGGCTGTGAGCTCGTCCACACATCTAAGCATTAAAAAAAAAAAAAAAGAATTACAAATAAAATTGTATGTCTTTAATATTAAATTTTATCGTTAACGACAGATGTGAATCCTGATTTGCGTCTGATAAACGTGAACACACCGTATACACAAACGGAATTCCATTTATCACATACTCCGTCAATACGCTCTAGATTTTGATAACAGTTACACAATATTAATAATTTTTTTTTTTTGCAAAACGATGTTACTAACGTTTATGATATGATATTAAAACTTTATCGTAGAACCCGGCAACTAAATACCACGATTGTTATTTGTTTTTCCTCAGTTTCAGTATTATTTAGTGGAGGACATTTTTTTATTACTAAATATTCACAATTTTGAAACTGATTGTTTTGTGACGTGGAACTTTAAAAAAATTAAAAATATGTGTGCAATTCACACGTGGTAGAAGTGAAACTTTTAAAATTTTTGTCTTCAAGATAATGAGACGAATGTAAAATTTCGGGAAGAGGATAATTGTAGGTTTTAGTAATGATCATAGTGATACATAGTTTGATAATTATTACACATTTTATTCTTTATAATATATTACTTTATTCAGAATGTATTAAGTACGAATATTAGGTACGAAGCAGAGCACAAAGAGAATCACGGATATAAGAAACAATGTATAATGCATCCTATCTCATTTTCTCCCACGTTAAATCTTATGAATTTATATGTCTGTCTCTTTTTACTGTCGCTTTTTCGTTTCATCGACTTTCGGATCACAACGAATGTCACAATAACATAACACACTTCGAAATATGTGCTAAAAGTATTACATTATGTTCTTTATTACGAAAAGAATAAGAACGCGGTGCGTTTCAAATTACGATATTATGCGATTCAGCATGTCAATTGTCAACGTGATACTACGCTCCTACAAGTGAATTGTATTTATGGCTGCTGACCAAAAAAAAAAGTATTAAGCTATCGATGTACAAGCTACTTACGGCTGCACCTGGTGCGCAAAACAAGTGCAGTTCCGAGAAGTGGTGATTGGCATTCGTTAAAGCGCGCACCGCGTCCACTCATCACCAGGTACCTACTCCGGTCTCGCTGCTGACGCGGTAACGCGAAAAAATGCTACTCGGAAATCTATAAATATGAAACGTACTCTTAAATATACAATTAAAATACTTGAAACCATATAGAATTTAATTGCATCTGTGTAGGACAAGATAATTTAGTCCAATTTAATAATAAAGAAAATAAGTAAAGTGCAAAGAAGAACGACAGTTTTTGTACACTATTATTTTTTATTGTTTCCTTATAAGAGTTGTCTGATTTATAAAGGGTAACCATCCAAATATTTTCGTGTATATATTTTTTTTTTGTAAAACTGCAAAAACAAAAAAAAAAAACATAATATTTGAAAAAAGATAGCAACTAAACGTTGATCATTGATAACAAAACGCATTATAAGTTTTTTAAACTTGGCATGTGTTAGGAAAAACTGCTTTATTAAACGAAATGCGACCGATACTATACGACAAAAATTACCTCTACAGCAGTATAGATTTAACGAAAATGACTTTTTGCTAAAAAATAATTGGAAGGCTTGGCTGTATGGGCTGTGTATTGCTTTGCCTTTGCTTTTGCTTGTCCAAACGGATGAATCGACAAAAAAAATCATATGCCGGTTCGACTGTTTTAAAAAAATATACGGCTAGCGTTAACAGTTCCTGTATACATTGTAGGTATTGAAATTGTGTGTGTGGTTGAGTTTTTGACTAAAGTCATAACACCACAGAACACTAAAATATTGAATATAATAATTTAAGAGCGCCACATGATATTTCTGCGTTCCCGTTAGAAACTCACCACGTATGAAGTCACAATACCTATATTGCAAAGTCCTAAAAATTGATAATTAAAATTATATTCGACAATGATATTATCTATCAAATAAATTTAGCTATATGAAGAAACATGAAACTTTATATTGGTACAATTGTCCCATACATTACTGCCATTGTTCTTTAAAGGTTAAGGATAGCCTGGAAGAGAATGATTTTAATTTCGATGTACAATTGAGTATACACTAGGTAATAATTATTATGATGTTTATTTAAGAAAAAATACGATAAACCAAAGTTCCTATGAGACGTCTATTACCATATTACTGGTGATAGGGAGGGCTGTTCTTCTTACGCCCTTCGATGAAACCGGATATTTGTTAACATAGATCAGGTATCCGCCTAAGAAGTCGTACTATTTTGTCACTGTGGTTGGTCGTTGTTGTATCAAAGCCAATCCTAGATACTTCTTTGTTTTGTTTTTTCACCGCTTCGGTTCATATTGGATTGGCTCATTTCTTTGAGGATATTGATTCAACGAGTCGATGACCATCCCTATCCGGCCCTGTGTAAGTTTCTCTGTGGAGCTCTGAGTATCTGAATAAGTAATTGAAAAACTGTAAGTAATAGACATAGATGGGGAGCCAGTCTAACCAAATTCTGTATTTGAAGCTCCCTTAAAATTGAGTTATTAATGCGTAATGCCGTCCAAAGGTTTTTAGGGGGTGTCTTCTGCAACTTCCGCATTTTTCGACAACCCGGTAACCCTCCGTCATCTACAATACTTGAGTTTGATTGGTTTGGTCTAAAACTACAATTTGAATAGGCTCCGAAACTACTGGACCGATATGAAAAATTCTTTTTCCATTAGAAGCCGACATTGTCCCTGATGAACATAGGCTACTTTTTTTTATTTATTTATTTATTTATTTTTGGTTTCATGTGTGTTTTAATGTTTCCGAAGCGAAGCGAGGGCGGGTCGCTAGTTAAGTTTATATTAAGATGAGCTGAAACCTTAATCCGTTATTAGAAACCCTTAGAAACCCTTCACTGTGCGTGATCCGATACGGAAACGATCAATAAATCTCCAACACTCGATAATAATGTTTTACTGATGGTACCTACCCGCGCGGGTTCACAAGAGACACCACCCTGCCTATTTCTGCCGTGAAGCAGTAATGCGTTTCGGTCGGAAGGGTGGGGCAGCCGTTATAACTATACTAAAATCGTAGAACTTATATCTCAAGGTGGGTGGCGCATTTACGTTGTAGATGTCCATGGGCTCGAGTAACCACCTAACACCAGGTGGGCTGTGAGCTCGTCCACCCATCTAAACAATTAAAAAAAAAACGAAAGTACTTAACCACTATTTTAATTATGAATCATTATAAACTGGGTATTTATTTCACATATTGTATATTATATTACACAATCGGAGTATATTTATTAGCGTGACTCAGAACGTTTTTGATACTAGACTCTAGACCGCCGTGCCAATGGATTATGTCATTATCCACTTGTTCCGACTTGTTATATTACATGCCATGTATGTATTTGAATACGTCACTCAAATGGAATTTCTCAGAAATTAATACGTGAAGCAAAAACTTTGTATCCCTTTTTACGAAAATTGCGCGGACGGAGGAGTATGAAAATCTCCACACTTATAGAGAATATAGAGGAGTGCACAATGCTAATATTTTTTTTAAATAATGCATAAAAAATACATTAAATCAATAAAGAAAACATTACACATACTACATACCATGTATTTGACGCACACACGCATGCATACTATATATTGTCAAACTTTTGTTCTTGACGTCTGTTGTCAAATTGAGAATAGATTAAATATTGTTTGTCTTTGTTAATATTTTTTATAGTGTAGTCCTGGCGAAATTTGTGATTATAGAAGTATAAAATACAATGATAATAGTGCACAAACTTACAATTCCAATTAATTATAGTCGAATTTCGACTACTGCGGGACCTCTAGTTTTTTTTTTTTTTTTTTTCCTACCTAAGCTGATAGCCTTGAGAGGCTATGTCAGCGTAACCCTAACTTTAGTAGGTGAGCTCACGGGGCTCAACCTGACGATGTTGCTAACACGAACCCTAGCAAGAGCCGTGCTTCACAGAATCTACCACCGGATCGGAAACGCGACCCACTGAGAAGATCCGGCGAGAAACTCAGTGGGCTGTGTCTGAGAGTTAATTTACTCGTCGAGCCCTTCGTCGCAAGCGACGGGTTCGACGAGAACGGTGACCGGTGCTTGAAGTACCTAAAATTTATGTCTTATACCTTAGAATTTATGTCTCAAGGTGGGTGATGGTATTTACGTTGTAGATGTCTATGGGCACCGGTAACAACTTAACACCAGGTGGGCCGTGAGATCGTCCACCCACCTCAGCAATAAATAAATGAAATGTTAATTAAATATGCATATAATGATATCAAATACTCCAGAATGAATGAGTACAATGAAAGAACTTAATTGCGTGTTAATATAAATATAATTTTACTGGCAGTATAAAATTAATATTATAATAAATTTATCTAACAAAATATTCACTCACCTGTAATATAAATAAGAAAACAGCATTTAAAGCCCTTAATCTTTATTTAAATTAATATTTTAAATAGTATCATTATAAATACTATGCAAAACTGAACTACTTACTCTCTTCACTGAATACCCGTCTTAAGAAAATCTTTTTAAAATTAAAGAGTTTTAAATAATAAAGGGTTTTTTTTCACAAATATTATATCTAAAATAGGTTAAATTGATTAAAACGATCATGAAAATCTCGTAGCCAATGTTTAATTTGTTCATGGAATTAAAAGGCATTCGTCATAACTTCGTCGTAACGAGCACGAGAACACGGTAGGTACCTTATTGACTGAAGGCGGTTCCTAGTAATGTCGAAGGTAATTTGGTTTTATACTGTAGAGAATGTAATTGTCTAAGCGACCGGCGCGGCGGTGTCCTTCATACTCTGCAATAGGTTGAATCAAAAGATTGAAACTCCTTGAATGACTCGTTGGTGCAGTAGTTAGCGGTCCAGACTGTTGCGCCAGGGTCGTGGGATCGATTCCCACACCGGGTAAACATTCGTGTGATGAACGGTTTGTTTGCACTTTCGTCTACGTGTTTACTAACACAGGGAATCCTAAACTAATTTAGCCCGGCCCTAAGGCCGGATGACCATGGGTGATTTTTATTTTTTTATTTTTTTTATTTCCTTTGTAGGCAGACGAGTATACGGCCCACCTGATGGTGAGTGGTTACCGTCGCCCATGGACTTCAGCAATGCCAAGGGCAGAGCCAAGCCGCTGCCTACCGAAAGCCGCTGCCTACCGAAAGCCGCTGCCTACCAAAAACCGCTTGTTCTCAGTTATTATTATTATTATTGTAACTATGTGAATGACCAACGAAAACAGATTCTGAAGACCGACAATTTATATTGTAATTTAAATCTGGTTACTTTTAATTGTACTGTTGGTGCTAGATCAACCGCGTAGATTTTGTCGACTTACATACTTCAAAATAACAATTATTATTATTGCATAGCATGCATGCATCTAAAATGTTTACTGAAATCGTGTAATTTTTTTCGTACCTATGCTGATAGCCTTGAGAGGCTATTTCAGCTTCGCCCTAACATGTACGTGAGCTCACGGGGCTCCAACCGGAGTGGTGCTAACACTGGCCCCTAGCAAGAGCAATGCTTCGCAGAATTTACCACTGGATCGGAAACGCGACCCACTGAGAAGATCCGGCGAGAAACTCAGTGGACTATAGCCTGTAGACAACACAACATTGAATGCCTAACAAGAGAGAATTGAAAACTGTCATCAATTGCTTTAAAAAAGATTTCTTCAAGCAAATCGTACTTACTGTTTTTGGAAGTTATTAATAAAGAATCCCTTACAACTTCATCGTTCAATTCCAAAATGTAAAAAAATCTTGAGTGCCGCTATATCTCTAAAATAAACAAGGAATATATCCTCCAATTTCTAGGACAAAGCAGTTGTCTGTCTTAAGTAAAGTAATCAATGGCTTTACTGCTTTATAGATATGGAAGATGAATATCGGTAATGGATTTGCAGCTTAGGTAATAAATCCTTGGACGACAGTGCGCCGCGCTCCATATGACGTACGTCTCTGAAATAGCTTGTGATGTATGATGTATTTTATAACTCCACTTTTACTTATATGTAGAGTAGCTTCGTCTTTGTGCGAAGTGTAACTTCTCACGTATTCATCGTTTTACTTCGATTCTTAAGCGAGCTTCGAAACGTGGAGCTAAAAATTGTCGGTCGTTGTGAGTGTGAGTCTTATCAATATTCGTGTCTTACGTCTGTAATTCCACGTACAGAGCTGTGCGAATTCGATCCGGCCGTTTTTTTTGCCAGTCTTCGATCGCTATCTAGAACCAAATCAAGATACTTAATCAGTTTGGAGAAGCGATTTAAATATTGATTGCATTTATAAAATTCTAGGTATTCATAGGTAATTAATGCTGTTGTATTGCAATGAAACGATAGTAGAACGAATACAAAAGTTTGATATATCTTTTTTTTTTTGACGTGACAATGTCTTATAATTCGATGGAGCTGGCTGCACGCACGAAAAAACATGACTCATGCGGTGTTACCTCGCTCTGAGGCGTTCCATTTAAGGCTTGAAGTGTAAGCGAGAGCGCGCAACGAGCGACAAAGAGGCACAATCGGCCTCCGCGTTCGACAACGTTCGACATCTGTCTCTCTCCTACTTGAGTGAGCGATGCATCCGCGTGGACAGCTGCTTTACAATAATACATTTACATGTTTTCGTCAAGTATGAAGTTCAGTGAATAGTGAGTGTGGTGTCAATTGTTTATAGCAACGATAATTGCGATTATTTAAAAATGAAACCATTCCATCAGTAGTTTCTTATGACGTTGGCACGTTCAACTATCGTCAGTAAACCGACTTTACAGACAACCGTTTTTTTTTTTGTAATGATTTGACAATGAATTGTAACGGTGGGCCAAGGGGAATATCGGATGCGGGTGAGCCGGGGCCCGGTATCTGCGAAGGTATCGCACGTCGCCGCAAACCTGTATTGTGTCGGTTCCCGGAACGTTCTTTGTTGCGAGCCGCCGCGTCCCCCGGCCTGCACTGCCCGCGCACACCGCTCCGCAGCTTGTTGCACTCGCTGCTCTTGACAGCGATCTCTTGACTTTATTCCCACTCGACATTACTAAATAATCATGTATCTTATCTATATATTAATACGTGAAGCAAAAACTTTGTATCCTTTTTTACGAAAATTGCGCGGACGCAGGAGTATGAAATTTTCCACACTTATAGAGAATATAGAGAAGAGGTGCACAATGCTAATTTTTTTTTTAAATAATGCATAAAAGATACATTAAATCAACAAAGAAAACATTACACACACTACCATGTATTTGACACAACACATACCTATATATATAAATATACTCTTTGTTTATTGTCAATTGTCAAACTTTTGTTAGTGTTTTAAGGCTGTGGTCAAATTGAAAATACATAGATGAATATTGTTTGTCTTTATTATTATTTACGTATAGTGTAGTTTTGGCGAAATCTGTGATTATATTATATATGTAAGTATGTATAATAGTATTTGACAATAGAACCATAATAATGTTTAAACATTAAATTTCAATTGATTAAAGTCGAATTTCGACTACTGCGGGACCACTAGTTTCAATTAATTATAACTAGTGGTAGTCGAAATTCGACTTTAATAAAATTATTAATTTAAATTATAAGTTTGAACATTATTACGGTTCTATTGTCAAAGACTTTACTTCTTTACTCAATATTAATTTAGTCTCAACTTGACCACAGACTAGTAAATAAAATAGTATATATGCGTGTGTGTGTCGAATACATGTTAGTGTGTGTAATGTTTTCTTTATTGGTTTAATGTACTTTTTAAGGATTATTTTAAAAAAATAATTAGCATTGTGCACTTCTCTATATTCTCTATAAGTGTGGGAAATTTCATACTCCTCCGTCCGCGGAATTTTCGTAAAAAGGGATACAAAATTTTTGTTTTTTACAACATCATAATAAAATGAAATCGCCGAAAAAATGTACAATTTGTTAATATTTAATACAATAATATAAGTTATACTGTCTTATAAAAGAATCAAGAGTACTAAGTGTTAGTAAACGTATCATAACATTGTATTAGATGAGATAATAATGTATAATTGAACACAGATAGAGACATCTCGATTAACATGTTTCGTTAAGTGACCGTTTTTGTTTCGATATTCGAAACGAAGTGGCCATAAAATACAAACGAGCATAGATATCGAACAAGGGTCCAAATAAAAACCGACAACATGTCCTGACACGTCGAAGCGACCCGATTTGTTGGACCGATTATTTTAAAGCTCTGACGTTAACAACCTGAGACCAGGTAGAGGAGGGAGGAGGAAGCCTGTTCATTATACAAATTCGTTTAATCTCTTTTTGCGTTCGTTTATACTTTAGAATATTAATCGTTGTGACTGTACCCTTCTAATAACGGTACGCGATAAGTATTAAATTAATTTTTTTTGAACGAAATTCTTTGAATTCGATCATTAATAATGCGTTAACAAGGATAATTTTTTTGTCATTATAAAACAATAAAATTCGTCATAAATTCGATAATACGAGTATAAATGAAATGTAATCGATTCTGTGAGAAACCGTAAGTTTCGTAAACACTACATTCCGAACAATGCACAACGTTTTATTTATCTACCGTATTGATCTCAGTCGGGGACTTATTCCTTTTTCTTGATTCGAATACGAAGTTCCTTTGTAAATGTTTTTTGTTCACATATTTCATTATGGTCTTCCAGCGAAACAAGAAGGTGTTCCGTGTGAATGGCACCCCTCAATTAAATTGTATTGTCCCGCGTATGAGTGCGCCGCTCGTATGCCGCATTGTGTAGTAAGCTGGAGTGTTTGTGCAACAAAGTATATATCGAGGACAGGGGAGAAGATGATGTTTAAGAGACTCCGAGATACTCCTTGTCTTTTGATATTATGTGTATCTGAAATAGTGCTGTCGTCAAGTTTTTTGTTTTTGAATCGATTCTTTTCTATGTTCTAAAACTGAAAAAATAGGTAAATCGTTCTATTTTAAGGTTAACTTATTGATGTTCGGGTCTACAGAAATAAATTCATTTTGAGCGCAAACCGTCGATAGGTCGTCTCTATTAATGCGTATAGATTCCGGAGCGTCGGAATACCGACTATTTGCGACTATTTCTTTGGAGGTATTCGGTATCGACATGTACGGACGTGTCTGAACGCGCACGTGTATAACTAATTTAGGTCTATTATCTATGGTGTATAACGTTTTTAATAAATTAATAACTTTTTTATAAATAAATTGTTTTGTTGTAAATTTATCCTTGATTTTAGTATTTTGTTAAGTTGAGTATTTTATAAAGTACCTACTTTAAAAAAAAAATCCTTTAACAATTTTCGCAAGATATGTGAAAATAAGCTTAGCACTAAAATAGTTAAGAACGTTTCTCAGTATTTTCGTGAATGTTTTCTTCATTAACAATGCTACGCGACTTCGTATGAAAACTATAGTAAACATCACGTTAGCAATGAACATAGATACGTAGGTATATATGTACATACATAGGTAGGTACAGTTAGGAAAATGGTGAACGGTAATGATCTGGAGCGGAAATGTCAGTTTGTTGAGATCGGATGCTCGCCGGCTGACAGTCACCATCGTGGTCGGTTCACACGTTGTGATGTCTTTGCTCAACAAATAGGTACATATCTATGCCGTCCGACAATATTTAAACAACATGCTCAGTTGAGCGTGGCATTTTTGTCTTTCCAATTAGTTAAAATGCACGCTATTTAAACAATGCGTCATAAATTTTTTGTTGTTGTTGTTGTTGTTGTTTCTTATACAATTTACGTATGTAGGTCAAGTATTTACGTGATTAATAATATTCTTGAATTTTTACTATTGCAATTCTTGTTGTTTTTTCTTTGCGTATATTGGTGGACGAGCTCTCAGTGAGGGTGCTAAGTAGTTACTAGATCCCATAGACATCTACAACGTAAATACCCACCTTGAGATATGGGTTCTAAGGACTCAGTATAGTCACGACGACTGCCCCACCCTTCAAATCGAAACGCAATACTGCTTCACGGCAGAAATAGGCAGGCTGGTAGTACCTACCCGTGCGGACTCACAGGAGGTCCTACCTACTACTATAATAAATACAAAATATCTAATTAATATAAGTTCTATAATATGATATGTTTGGATGTATTTAAAGGGGGTGGTAGATCATTTGATTGAGTGCCTAGTGGTACAGGACAAGGTATAGAGGGTCAGGCCGCCCGACTGATCTCCCGTAAAGTGAATTGAGCAGATTAGTGCCGCCACAGATTACCCTTTGCACGAAAGCACGAGACGCGAAGTTGGATGGGAGGACTGGCGATGATTTGTAAAACCTATGGCGCTGGTTTGTAAAATACGTCACTAAAGCCAGATTCCCGCAATGAACCAAAGGGAAACGGAGATGATTGAAAATCAGCGCTGTTCGATTCATCTACTTTGAACAGCATTAGCTGAGCCACCTCCTTTTGCCTTATTTTAATTTTTTTAAATATTTTTTGTTATTTAGTGTGAAAGGCAATAAATGATTTTTATTGTTTATTTATTATTAAAAACAGGACGGCGACGACCACTCCGCTAAGAGTGTAGCGACGTAGAAGGAGGAGATAAATACGATCGTGTATCGGTAGTTAATAGGGTTGGAATGTCAGTCCGTGGGAAATACGACATCAAACTTAAAGACTTTGTGGACATGCTTGTAAAATTTGTTTAAGAACACGGTGTCGCCATAAAAATTTAAATCACATTTCGATGTATCGAATTAAGTCGTATTGAATGCGAGGAATGCATTTTTTATTTTATTTTGATACGTGTAATGAATGAGAGTTATGCGATCGTGTTCGAAGCTTCGGTTCGTCGTCTGTATTGGCGATACTTCTTTCGCATGCGACAATAGACATTGCACGATCGTCGTATCGTATGGGTTTCGAGAAATGTGGCGCGGGTTCTTTACGACAGCAGGGCACGTCCGTCAAATGGCTTCATCGTGAAAATTAACATTCGGCCAGCATCTTGGCCGGTCGCCCCTCCCGCATCCCCCCGCAAGCAAATATTGAATCGTCGACGCTCCGAGACCTCCGCTGAGGTGTCGCCTCACATTCTCTTTTCTCGGTAAACTTACACAAACATTAGGCATTTCATAGACCCCTCGGGCAAGAATTCATTCATCGTTTTGTTTAGTATAACGTGTCTTCTACACTACGTTCTATTTTCTAAAACAAATTGAATACAATAGAGTTTGCTTAAGCACGGAAAGGTGAGTAATAATGCCTACTAATTTAAAATATTTTATAAATGCTACGTATCATTATTAATAGGAACTATATTTTGAATTAATGCTAACATTATAAACGCAGAGTAGGAAATGTATTTAAGTACCTATTTGTTTATTTAATGAAACTGTCACAATAGAACATTCGAGTGATCGCAAATGAGTGTTTATGTTTAATCTGCTTAACAGACCCGGTTGACTGACAAGTGTACCCTTAAACAGGTGGATCTTCATTCAATTATTAGCAGGTATTTGTTGAATAACGTACCTAAAGCTAATCAATTCTTAATCTTATTTTTAAGTTACTCTTCGGATCATTACGGGTCACGTGGAGAGTTTGTGAAGTATTTATTTGTTGCATAGGTTTAATTTCCCGCCGTGGCTATAGAATAAAAAATTGACTTAGTTTCAGAATAGGTCAACCAAAAAATGTTCATTTGAGAGAAAAGTCTGATGGTTTTGGAGATAGAGATATTGCCGATGGTAATCCCCTCGAGCATCCAACTGATATCTCTAATAAAAGAGGCCTAGTCCTGTTGTTAATAAATATTTTTGATACTCTCTTTGGTCATTTTCATACAAAACATTTCTCCAAGTCCACCTATCTCTGTGATTTCTACCATATGTTTCATAAGTTCGAAAAATTGTTCGAGATGATTCCGTCATTTTGTTTAGTCATTCAACCGCTCGGCTCCGGTGTAGTCAGCTTTAATCCATGCCATCTATCTAGAACGTTCATCTACAATACGTTTCCAGATATATTTTTGCTTCGTACCATCCGGTTTTGGAATGAACTTCGAACTGAAAAATGAATATTATTTGCCGACGAGGTTTGATCATAGTTGATAAGCTTCGTAATAGTACACGGGCGATGGAGACCACTCATCATGAGTTAGGTGGTATCGTACAACGAGCCGCATGCTAGTCCGTATCCGAAGGCAAAAAAGAAAGGTCTTATTTTCATGTATCTTGAAGTAAACCAAATTCACACATAATTTTTAGCGTACGAGTATTTTTTTCTTTGTTAGGCATGATTATCATTGACGTGTCCGGAGTGAGTTTTTTCTTTGTTAGGCATGATTATAAATTATCATTGACGTGTCCGGAGTGAGGAGCATGCAATAAAAATTAATAGTGATAACTAATTTTCTTAATTTCACTTAAAGTTTTTGTAATCAACCAACATCAAAGAATTTTTCATATGTTATAGACACAGCTTTAACTTAAGGTGTGTATTTCTAATTTCGTTTTTAATTCGTTCGTTTGTTTAATGTACTGATTATTTCGATCAGTCAATTCATGATACAACGATGACATTGAAAGGCATGACATTATATTAAAAATTCCTTATAACTAAAAACCTTTAACCTATTTTACAATAATGCGAGGAAAATTATAAAGATATTATTATGTCAACCGTACAGATAGGCATCTGCTACTTAACTACTAAAGGCTACCGTCCACGAGTAATTAATGATCAGCGGGCAGGTTTTGCTACTAAGAAAACTAATTGTGCAAGTATGTCTGTCGATACATGAGCTGATTAGCGGGAAGATGCTTGCGTGCGCAAAGTCCCGCCGACCTGCCCTGTGGGCGCTCCAATGTCCGCACACGCAATCACGCACGCAACGGCTTTTGCAACGAACGCTTCTCATGCTTCTTCATCAAAAAACATCAAATGATAGTTTGATGGATGTCGAAATATAGTAATATAATTCGATTAACGAAGTGTCGTTATCACACGCACATCTAAAGTGGGAGCTAGCTAGGACTTAGTATGCTGTTATCGTGTGTCGTGCGTCCAGAGTGGCACGCTCTAGTGAGTGACATACGTATAGCCTTATAATACTGCCAAGTTATGAACACGCGGATCTAAAGTGGGAGCTACCTAGGACCTAGTATCGTGTGTCGTGCGTCCAGAGTGGCACGCTCTAGTGAGTGACATACGTATAGCCTTATAATACTGCCAAGTTATGAACACGCGGATCTAAAGTGGGAGCTACCTAGGACCTAGTATCGTGTGTCGTGCGTCCAGAGTGGCACGCTCTAGTGAGTGACATACGTATAGCCTTATAATACTGCCAAGTTATGAACACGCGGATCTAAAGTGGGAGCTACCTAGGATCTAGTATCGTGTGTCGTGCGTCCAGAGTGGCACGCTCTAGTGAGTGACATACGTATAGCCTTATAATACTGCCAAGTTATGAACACGCGGATCTAAAGTGGGAGCTACCTAGGACCTAGTATCGTGTGTCGTGCGTCCAGAGTGGCACGCTCTAGTGAGTGACATACGTATAGCCTTATAATACTGCCAAGTTATGAACACGCGGATCTAAAGTGGGAGCTACCTAGGACCTAGTATCGTGTGTCGTGCGTCCAGAGTGGCACGCTCTAGTAGTGACATATAGCCTTATAATACTGCCAAGCTATGAATATGCTGAAATCACTCAGCACATTTTTTTTTTGGTATAAAACCTGGCCGTGATACGAAACAAAAAGACGTCTGCAAAATGGAAGATTAAAAGTTATGTCCGCCCCTTCGCGTTGGCTTCGGTATCACGCGAATCGATCATTTCAGGCAACCGGCGCGCATAATGAAACAGTCATTTCCGGTCGTTTCGTAGAATAGAATATTTAATATTTCGCACAATTGAGTTCTTGATGTCTGAGCACGCACCGACGACACCCCGACCGCATCTTATTGGTATTCGTCGCGTGACCTAAAGCAATAACAAATTCTTGTGCACTTGCAGTTTCATGTGGTGCCAAGAAATCGTGATCGGCCACCGAATATTTAATCAATCAATGAACTTTAAATCCTTTTGATATTCAGTAAACATGCAGAAATCAAACAGAGCCAAGAAAATAATGAAGCACTCGATTTACGTTTATAAAAAGTTCACATTAATGTTCAATTTAAATTATCCAAGACATTATAGTTCCTGCTTCCTGTTTCGCGAAACATTCACTTAATTTAAATATAAAGACAATTACTGAACACCGGTAGCTTTTCGTCGACCCACGTTCGCCTAAAATGGCCACAGATCCATTCTGAAGCCACAACCTCATTACGTAGTCCACTCGCAGGTGTATTTCTCATTGCTTATAAAACTTTATTATACCTAGTCAGGTCATAAGTATTGTCACACAGTCAAAACTTTTCTTTTAGAATGCTGGCCACAAAAAAGTTTATTGAATTCGAATTTCGAATTGTTCATGAAAATAAAAATGTATACTTTTAGAATTTTTACTCATTTTTAAATATGGAGTGGACGCTAAAAGAAGACCGTGTTGCAGTTATTGCGTTGCATCGTTGCGGTTACGCGCCAATTCAAATTTTAACATACTGAAAAATTTGAATATAACCAAAAGATTCGTTTATCGTACAATCAAACGATACAATGAAGACTCTAGTGTAGATGACAGGTCAAGAAGTGGTCGCCCTCGGTCTGTTAGGACTCCAGCAGTGATAAAAGCTGTGAAGGCGCGAATTCAAAGAAATCCCAAACGTAAGCAGAAACTGTTGGCCCTTCAGATGGGGTTAAGCAGAACCACGGTGCAAAGGGTGTTAAATGAAGACTTAGGGCTTCGGGCATATCGAAGAAAAACAGGACATCGTTTGAATGCTCGTCTAATGGACCTGAGACTGAAGAGATGCCGCGCTTGGTTGAAGCTGTACGCGGGAAAAAAATATCGGGAAATTCTTTTTTGGGATGAAAAAATTTTTACCGTAGAAGAGAGCTACAACAAACAAAATGATAAGGTGTACGCACACAGTAGTGAAGAAGCGAGCAACCGTATTCCGCGTGTCCAACGAGGTCATTTTCCATCCTCGCTCATGGTATGGTTGGGAGTTTCATATTGGGGCTTAACAGAGGTACATTTTTGTGAGAAAGGTGTAAAAACGAATGCAGTTGTGTATCAAAATACAGTCCTGACGAACCTTGTGGAACCTGTTTCTCATACCATGTTCAATAACAGGCACTGGGTATTCCAATAATATTCGGCGCCAGCTCATAGAGCGAAGAGCACACAAGACTGGCTGGCGGCACGTGAAATCGACTTCATCCGGCACGAAGACTGGCCCTCCTCCAGTCCAGATTTGAATCCGTTAGATTACAAGATATGGCAACACTTGGAGGAAAAGGCGTGCTCAAAGCCTCATCCCAATTTGGAGTCACTCAAGACATCCTTGATTAAGGTAGCCGCCGATATTGACATGGACCTCGTTCGTGCTGCGATAGACGACTGACCGCGCAGATTGAAGGCCTGTATTCAAAATCACGGATTTCATTTTGAATAAACTTTAGTGTCATAAGAATCTATGTTTTGTTAAGTTCATTTTGGTATATGAATGGTTACATAATGAATAAACTTGTTTCAATTATTTTACATTAAACATGTGACAGAATTTATGACCTGACTAGGTATAATACATTATATACGTAGTTTTGCTTTTATAGGTATGTACGTATACAACGTGTTACAAAATACCCCGTAAATATATAATTAATTAACAAAGCCAAAAATTTTGTCAACCCAAGTAAGGTGTCATGTCAGGGAACCAGATTATTTAACAGAAAGGCCTAAGTACCGATTTTACCTAATAATTGTTTACTTTAATAGTTTTTTTTCTATTTTTCGTTCATAAATGTTTGCTACCTCAATACAAGAATGTCATTATACTCAAGTACTTGTCGTCTTTGTCAACATTTTTGTCGTTCCGCGAATTAGATAGAAATGTAGGTACATTCTGTGTAGTTTACTCTTTAATTTTACTGAAATAGGATTTGCACATCACTGAAAATATTAAATTTTGTTTTTTTTTTGGTATGTTATACAGCGTTACTTCGTTTCTTAAACATTAGAATGGACTCGTCATAAGGCTCCCATTTAACCTCCTTTCGAGTTTACGGGTAGTTTTGTAACACCCTGTATATAAATATTTCAATTAAACAATTTTCCTTACATTTCTGGGACTTAAACACGAATGTAAGCAACGAGTCGAAGTCGTCGGAACAACGACGTCGAAGCGCATTCGTTTTTAGATCCCTATATTTCGCGGTAATAGTCGTTCGCTAGGAAAGCAGTTATCGTGCACTCGTATCGTATGGTGGTGATGTCGAGCACCGGAGTCGGCGGACGACGTGCTCCCAGGCGGGGCTTCGCAGCATTCCTTGCCCTTAAGAGCGATCCGAGCCAGCTGGTTGTTCCGGGACACGCCGTCATTACCTGACTCTTGGCTGCATTCTGTGAATAGGAGGAAAGCAAATACAAAACTGTCGGCGCCTTCCTATGCGCCGTTTTTCACAAAATCAACATTACCAGTGGTCCCGCAGTAGTCGAAATTCGACTATAATTAATTGGAATTGTAAGTTTGTACACTATTATGATTGTATTTTATACTTCTATAATCACAAATTTCGCCAAGCTACACTATAAAAAATATTAATAAAGACAAACAATATTTAATCTATTCTCAATTTGACCACAGACGTCAAGAACAAAAGTTTGACAATAAATAGTATGCATGTGTGTGTGCGTCAAATACATGGTATGTAGTTGTGTAATGTTTTCTTTATGGATTTAATGTATCTTTTATGCATTATTTAAAAAAAACATTAGCATTGTGCACTTCTTCTCTATATTTTCTATAAGTGTGGAAAATTTCATACTCCTCCGTCCGCGCAATTTTCGTAAAAAGTGATATAAAGTTTTTGCTTCACGTATTAATATATAGATGATAAACAATCAGGGAATTTATTTCAGTTCAGTGACAATTCATCTTGTTGATTTTTTTATTAATGTCGTTCATGGACGATAGAAATGCCAAAGGCACATTCGAAACTCTGCGTACTAAATTGAATTAATATACCCGTTTGCACCCGGCAACTAAACAGGAATTCATTCCTAGAATCTCGTCAATGTGAATGTGAAAAACTTTATCTTATGTATTTTAGTCGCTTCATTTAAACTACTCATTCGGCAGAGAAAATTCAATGTGAATAGTTGTAGATGAAATTAGGATAGTATAGCTCTAATAAATTCCTTTGTTTCAAATTCATTACTTTTTTATGTAGATATTTATATATAACTAGTCAGGTCATAAGTATTGTCACACAGTAAAAACTTTTCTTTTAGAATGCTGGCCACAAAAAAGTTTATTGAATTCGAATTTCGAATTGTTCATGAAAATAAAAATGTATACTTTTAGAATTTTACTCATTACACAAATATGGAGTGGACGCTTAAAGAAGACCGTGTTGCAGTTATTGCGTTGCATCGTTGCGGTTACGCGCCAAATCAAATTTTTAACATACTGAAAAATTTGAATATAACCAAAAGATTCGTTTATCGTACCATCAAACGATACAATGAAGACTCTAGTGTAGATGACAGGTCAAGAAGTGGTCGCCCTCGGTCTGTTAGGACTCCAGCAGTGATAAAAGCTGTGAAGGCGCGAATTCAAAGAAATCCCAAACGTAAGCAGAAACTGTTGGCCCTGCAGATGGGGTTAAGCAGAATCACGGTGAAAAGGGTGTTAAATGATGACTTAGGGCTTCGGGCATATCGAAGAAAAATAGGACATCGTTTGAATGCTCGTCTAATAGACCTGAGACTGAAGAGATGCGCTTTGTTGAAGCGGTACGCGGGAAAAAAATATCGGGAAATTCTTTTTTCGGATGAAAAAATTTTTACCGTAGAAGAGAGCTACAACAAACAAAATGATAAGGTGTACGCACACAGTAGTGAAGAAGCGAGCAACCGTATTCCGCGTGTCCAACGAGGTCATTTTCCATCCTCGCTCATGGTATGGTTGGAAGTTTCTTATTGGGGCTTAACAGAGGTACATTTTTGTGAGAAAGGTGTAAAATCGAATGCAGTTGTGTATCAAAATACAGTCCTGACGAACCTTGTGGAACCTGTTTCTCATACCATGTTCAATAACAGGCACTGGGTATTCCAACAAGATTCGGCGCTAGCTCATAGAGCGAAGAGCACACAAGACTGGCTGGCGGCGCGTGAAATCGACTTCATCCGGCACGAAGACTGACCCTCCTCCAGTCCAGATTTGAATCCGTTAGATTACAAGATATGGCAACACTTGGAGGAAAAGGCGTGCTCAAAGCCTCATCCCAATTTGGAGTCACTCAAGACATCCTTGATTAAGGCAGCCGCCGATATTGACATGGACCTCGTTCATGCTGCGATAGACGACTGGCCGCGCAGATTGTAGGCCTGTATTCAAAATCACGGAGGTCATTTTGAATAAACTTTAGTGTCATAAGAATCTACGTTTTGTTAAGTTCATTTTGGTATATGAATGGTTACATAATGAATAAACTTGTTTCAATTATTTTACATTAAACATGTGATAGAATTTATGACCTGACTAGGTAGGTATATTTCTTCTATGCGTGTGTTTATCACTGAACTCCTAAACGGCTGGACCGATTTTAACGAAAATTTCTGTGTAACCTTCAGGTGGATTCGAGAATGGTTTAGGTTTACAAATCAGCCCGACAGATGATGTTGCAGTCGGTATCTAGGTTATTTATCTTTCCTAGAAATAATTTATATGGCAAAACAACGTTTGCCGGGCCAGCTAGTTACTGTATAAAACATATTATGTAAGATTTTAAAATTACTGTAACGATTTTCGGGACTTCGGTAGCTGTTTTATTATTATCTTGCGCAATACAAATAAAGCCACAGCTACGTTCGCCAAAAAGGCTACACTTCCCGTTATCGGTTTCACAAAACAACCGTACCAGAAGCACAAGAATAAAAGTCAGACTGCCGCCTCAGAATCCCGTCGGCCCATTTATTACTGTATACCATTACAGCATCTCGACGGAAATCGATATTTTACGTAAATTTATCAATTCGAAATATTCGATGACATTTTGAAAGGTTGCTTTTATGTTTTTCACGAGAAAACATTATAAATCATCGTTTTATCGTTGATACGGCGTGGCGCGCGCAAATGATTGCGTGTGCAACTTATTCGATCGTCGACCCATTGCTTTTATGATTCGCAAGCTGTATCCGTTACAGGTTGTATATAATATTTGAAATTAACTGCGCTGGCATATATTTTCATCTATATATTGCACTAGCGGCCCGCTCCGGCTCCGCTCGGGTCTTTAACAAAAATTTCAACGATATTTGAAGTTGTTTTATTTTTTTAAATAAAAGAACGCTTATTGCGGCATAACTATAATAGTTAGACATATGCTGTCCCGACACTTTTTGTAAATAATAACGTGTTCAACAAAGTCGTAGTACATTATTTTATTCTATCATCAATATTTTTCGCAGGGCACGCGATGTAAAAAATATTAGGTAATTTTTTTACACCTTGGATTACATTATTGGAGTTTTAGTAAGGATCCCTAATTTTTTTCAAAAAATATTATAGCCCATGTCACTCGGGAATAGTGTAGCTTCGAAACAGTGAAAGAATTTTTCAAATCGGTTCAGTAATTTCGGAGCCTATTCAATACAAACAAACAAACAAATCTTTCCTCTTTATAATATTATTATTATTATAGTATAGATTAATAAAAAATTATATCGCAACTTTTGAAATGCAATATATCGAGTTGTGCTATCACGAAAATTCGTCATCATGTCGATTGGATGCAACGTGTTTGTAAACTAAACTAATAGGTAGACTTGAAATTAATTTGAATCTAAATTAATTTCAAATTCCTAGTGTTCATAACATACACGATTATTCCAAAAATTGCTAGTCAACCGGCGAACCGGCGAAAAAACTTGAAAAAGCATATCTTCTCACGCCATTCAAATTGTTATAGTTTCTTTTTTCAATTACAATCAATACATAGGCAAAAAAAATAAAAACTAAAAATGTACTTTCTTCGATTTACGTGAGTCGTCGACATAATTAAAACTAGGCAGGTAGACAGCGGCACGGCTCTGCCCTTGGCATTGCTGAAGTCCATGGGCGACGGTAACTACTCACCATCAGGTGGGCCGTATGCTCGTCTGCCTAAAAGGGTAATAAAAAAAAAACTACTTGTACGGCTTAATCTCGCGTTCATTATTGTTATTGAATAGTTTTCGAAGTTTCGATTAATTTACAATTTACGACAATTTAGTATTCTGCCAACAATGCGCTTACAATTAAACCGTAAAAGTGTTTTTAACAAATGTGTGTTGTGGAACGATTACCTTATAGCACAAAAACTGTTGCTAATATTCTTTTTTATTTTTTATTGCTGACATAGGTGGACGATCTCACAGCCCACCTGGGGTTAAGTGGTTACCGAAGTCCCTAGACATCGACAACGTAAATGCCGCCACCCACTTTGAGATATGAGCTCTAAGGTCTCAGTATAGTTACAAAGGCTGCCCCACCCTTCAAACCGAAACGCATTACTGCTTCACGGCAGAAATAGGCGGGGTGGTGGTACCTACCCGTGCGGACTCACAAGCGGTCCTACCACCAACCAGTAATTACGCAAATTATAATTTTGCGGGTTTGATTTTTATTACACGATGCTATTCCTTCACCGTGGAAGTCAATCGTGAACATTTGTCAAGTACGTATTTCATTAGAAAAATTGGTACCCGCCTGCGGGATTCGAACACCAGTATATCGCTCTACATGAATTCGCCGGACGTCTTATCCTTTAGGCCAGGGGTAGGTATTTATGAGCAAAATACGGTAACATTTAAATTTAAGGCAATCAACAAATGACCGACTGTTTCAAAAACAACAAAAAAGAAAATACATGTTTTCTAAATCTCATAACGGTTGAAAATATAATAGTAATGATGTATTTTATTATTATTGTCGGTGCGTGACTGACGAGCGATTACACTTTGACGTAGGAAGCGATGTCGTTACCGGCCGACTGTGACAATTGCTCGGTAATAAGTGGAATTGCTTTAAAGAATAGAATTGTACGCGAGAACAAAGTTACAGCGTTTTCTGATAATCCACTTATCCACTCTATTACCTAATCTCGTTGCTTGAAGCGCCCCCTTACAAAGTTCTATTAATCAGTGGAGGTAATTACATGCCCGGTTTTTTTTCCTACCTATGCTGTTAGCCTTGAGAGGCTATTTCAGCTTCTCCTTAACGCGTAGGCGAGCTCACGGGGCTCAAACCGGAGTGTTGCTAATACTGGCCCTAGCAAGAGCAGTGCTTCGCAGAATCTACCACCGGCTCGGAAACGCGACCCACTGAGAAGAAACGGCGAAAAACTCAGTGGGCTGTGTCTATGGGTTAAGATGCCCGGAATTAGTCATCTGTCGTAGTAGCTGCTTTATTTTTTCGCAAAACTGTCAGTATTGAAGTTAATGTAGGGTTTTTTAACTGGCCCAATGGCTATGGTGCTAGGATCCTATGACACTCTAACGTGGCTTGGCAGATCGGCAGAGTAGCGGAGAAGAAGGTTATTTCAATAGGCCTCAATCGTCCTTTTTATTTAAAATATCGTTATTATTTATGTTGTTCCATTTTCATGCTCGAATCAGAATCGGATCAATTAGAATATTAAACAGTAGATTATTTGTGATATAAATCATTCTGATACCTATATATAATACCTATATATGTTTACTTCGGATAGGGTTTATTGTAAGCTTGCATAGGTCAGTTCCACCACCCTGCTTATTTCTGGCGCGAAGCAGTCATGCGTTTTGGTTTTAATAGTGGGACAGTCATACAATACGACCGAGACTGTCACCTCATGTCTCAAGGTAGGTTCACGTCGTGATGTCTAAATTCCGGTAATCACGTACACCGGGTATACTGTTTACTCAGTCACCCATATACGCAATAAGTAAATTTCTATAATACTTTGTCTTATTTCATTATGTCAATCATTAGTTAGTGTTTCGCAAGTCGATGATTTGCAGTTAAACGCGCATGTTTTTTTGGTACCCAATTTCAAATGAAATGACGTGATCATTCACACAAAAACCCGGACATTGCCAAGTAATAATTACACTTTTTGACAAGCTTAATTCAAAGGAAACTAGCTACCTGCTTGCTACACGTCTTGTGTACAAGAATAATAAAATTTGAACAGTTTTATTTATGTATTTTTATTGCTTAGATGGGTGAACGAGCTCACAGCCCACCTGGTGCTAAGTGGTTACTGGAGTCCATAGACATCTACAACGTAAATGCGACACCCACCTTGAGATGCGAGTTCTAAGGTCTCAGTACGGTTACAACGGCTGCCCCACCCTTCAAACCGAAACGCATTACTGCTTCACGGCAGAAATAGGCGCGGTGGTGGTACCTACCCGTGTGAATTCACAAGGGGTCCTACCACCAATTTCTTGGTTATCATATTGTTAACTTTAATGTTTTATCTAATTGTCATTGATCTTAATCTATATTAAATTGAACAGTAAGGCGCATGTTGTGTACTCGCTCAGGTCGATACCTGCACCGAAAGTGTATATTAGTACCGAGAAGTAATTATGATTTCTAATTTGAAGGATCGGGTAATTAATTGTTGCTTCAACAATATCGAGAATTGCAATTGTTTCAATAAGTTCCGGTAACTGTATAAAAGCAGCTGAACTGTCTGCCCATCAACGAATTAGTAAAATAATCAGATTATATGGCTATTTATTTAAAAATAACATATTTTAATCCGCATAGAGGTGGTATGTAAAATCGATGACGGATGTATATTCCCCAGTTGTCAATTCCCATTTTTATACATATGTTTAACAAAAATCACGGCGAAGGTAGGCAGCAAGTTGGCTCTGCTAGCATTGCTGACGTCCATGGGTGACGCTAACCACTCAATATCAGGTGGGACGTGTGGTCGCCTTCCTACAGTGCCTACAGGGGCAATAAAACAAAAACATCATTCTAATTATTTTAAATGTTTCAAACATTGATGCTTAGCCTCGGTGGGGATTATAAACCTTTGATTCTTTTTGTGAAAATTAATTGTATTCATTTGCCATAACGTGTTAGTATCGTGAATACAACAAAATTAATAAAGACTTAATATAACTAAACCGACTTTTTCTGCTCAGATAATACTCGGAAGTCGATCTAATTATATTTTCCTTTCACATATAATAAAAGACTGGTTTTGACAGAGTTATTAAATCGTAAGAGTTAATATAAAACGGCGTACCTGTATGCAGTTAGATCAGAGGTTCTCAAATTTTATCGTCTCGTTCTCCGTCTCGTTTTGGGTTGACTCAAAAATTACTACTACCTAGATAAAACTTTGTTTTCGAATGTAAAATCGGTGGTTCTTTACATTAAATTCAATTTGCGTGTCTGTTTTATTTTTTTATCATTTCTCGCCCGCTCTTGTAAAAGCGGCTATGCTGCAAATATTACCACCACTTTTCCCACCAGATTTTACATAAAATATAACTACATTAACACATAAATGAGTGTGATGGCAAAGCAGTACATATCTTTTGATTTACAGCCGGACTCACTTATTGTGATTCGACTCGTAGGAACTTCTGGCCACAGATAGATCGTTGATTTATCTGCCTTCGTTTACAACAAATTAAAAATACCATAGATCCCAAAGTCTAAGTACGATCTATTTCTGCCACAAAGCAGCCATGCACTTCGGTCTGAAGGGTAGATCGTTATACAGTAGGTATCAGTTAAATTTTGACCACACATTTCATGGTTAGGGTTATTATTCACTTCTTTGGGGTCTGGTAATTACCACCATTAGGCCGTGAGCTCGTCCACTCGTTAATATATAAGCAACGCACAAAACAGTAAACACCCTATACTGCAATGCTGTTTTATTTACTTTATTAAAGCGCTTTTTTTAATTCAATAGAAAAGTTTTGGAAACAGCCACTTTTATTTTGTTTCAAAATGTTAAGGGTAAAATGTAATACAAAAATCTATGTCTATCGAATATGTATTATTGCGCGAATGCTACTAAAAAAAATAGACCACTTTGGGAATCGCTTTGGGAATTAGAGATACAAGCTTTCAAATATGTGCGCGTTCTTTTGTGTCTGAACGCGTGGAGGCTGCACGCATTGATTTGTGGAGACGGTTGAGAGTGCAGGCCGTCGCGGTCAAAGACCGGTTCGCGTTATTTAGAAGATATTCATTCGCTTTTTGCAGATGGGCCCGCCGGAGGATGACCTCACCGGCGCTTTTTTTTTTGCTCGATCCCTGACAGTATCACTCGAGTCCAACCGCATTAGCAATATCCCTTTGCCCTTTAATCGAAATCATTCAATCGAATTAAATTAACATATTTCGCAACATAGAAACATAATTTGAATAAAGCACTTATGACAAGAAACAATTAAGAAGGAATACAAAAAAAAAATAACGACATGACATGTTATTCGCTGCCATAAACGTGTTTGAATGCTTTAGTGTGTATTATGTTAAGACTAGCAAAAACAACAATTGGCTTTTTATTGCTTTGTGCTAATTAAATTAAATAGATAACATGCCATACAGCGTGTCGTCAATGATATGAAGCGAGACTTTGTATTTTTTTTTGTTGTATCTTTCTGGTGTCTTCATTTAAATAAAATCCATGATGCATATTATTTTGCAGCGGATTTTATATCACAACAAGGAGTCGAAGGAAGAAAAACGTATAAACCGTTTATATTAGTAATACTAAAATGTAATGAAAAAAAGGGTAAAATAATATGAAAATTACATTTTTAAAGCAATCCGTACAGAAATATTTTTACTATCCCATGGCTTTTTGTTTACAGCTTCCGCACTCGCGTTCATTTTCCCTTAAGATTGAGAGATTGAGGCCCAGAGCTAGCCTTGTGCATGAAAACAGTTTCTTTGACATAAATCCGTCTCATAGTTCGGCCATTTTGTCCGAAATATTTACGAATTATATACAAAAGTCGTCTTCGTTTATCGTTTTTCTATTAGTGAAAACCTATTCAAAAAATGTTGTGTGATACGGATGAAGTAAGCGGAGAAACAGACAGAGGCAGACGGCAATTTCCGTTTACACTATTAAGAGGCTGTAGAGAAGTGTTTCTACACTTCGGAATCCAAATAATCGGCTAATATTACTTCTGTGCGTGGTAAGATTGCTTTACCATAGATATAGGCAAAAAATCAGAAAAATTTAATGTGATTACTGAACTCCTAGTTATGATTATATCCAAATAAAAACAGAAAATTACTAATAATTCACATAACGTTACAAGCACAAAAGTACAAGTATTCAATATAGAAGACCGAGGTCAGCGAAATCGTTACTAAGAACTGGTAGACCTGATAATTTCAACTAGTGTCAGTCGAAAAAAATATGTATTAGTAGAATCTCAATGTAACTTAACAATTTCAAACGTTTTGAATTGAGAAGGATGTCTCGTGTAATCAATTGTATGGTCAGTAGGCTGATCCAATTCGGCTGGGCAGCGTTCGGTAAATTAAAAAATGTGTTCTCGTCCAAAATCCCTCAGTGCTTGAAGACAAAGGTGTACAACCAATGTGTGTTGCCAGTGATGACTTACGGTTCCGAGACGTGGTGCTTCACAAGGGATCTTTTTAGGAAGCTTAGTGTCGCGCAGCGAGCTTTGGAGAGGGCTATGCTTGGTATTTCTCTACGAGATCGAATTAGAAATGAGGAGATCCGTAGAAGAACCAAAGTTGGCTCACATAGTCCGTAGGATTAGCAAGCTGAAGTGGCAGTGGACAGGTCACATAGCGCGAAGATCGGACGGCCGATGGGGCAGAAATTTCCTCGAGTGGACACCACGTACTGGCAAACGCAGTGTGGGACGGCCATCTAATCTACCAGATGGACCGACAACCTGGTGAAAATTGCTGGGTCACGTTGGATGCATGTGGTAACAAATCGGCCGCACTGGACATCAGTTGGAGAGGCCTATGTTCAGACGTGGACAGTAGACAGGCTGAGATAATGATGATGATAATGATGATGATAATACAAATAATAATATAGTTTATCGTTTATGAATCTATGATATATTGTCACGTATTATCCAATATTGTGTAAAACACTTCTTTAAGAACACTACAAACAATTTTGATAAAGCTAATTTATGTAACTCGATAAAATACCATAGCTTATTATTAATAAGTGTCGAAATAGATGTATAATCCTTCCTTTATTTTGTTGGAATAACCCCTACTTTGATCTAGTTCAATTACGTCATTCCGAAATAGTTGGCTGTGAATCATTCCTTCGAAAAAATGTTATAAATATTAGCAACGGTCTCCCAGGGACACTGGAAAGTGGTATCAAGTCCGTAAACACACTTCTTTATACGTTTTCTCGGAAATTGACATGAGTCTAACGCAAATAAGAATCATAGCAATGCAATCATAGCAACGTACGTATCTACATTTTACCCACGCACTCTGCTAGGTATGCTACATTAGATTAATACCGTCAGAGTGTAGGTAAATTACGAATTTTCACCGGAAAATGATCAATAAAATAAAATACACGAAATACGCGACGTTACTATGTTAATTATTAAGACTTAAGTATTGACTTTTAGATAAGCGTCAAGTAGTTTATTTTTAATACGCTTTTATTAGATTCAGACGGATGTATGTTTGTAACGGAATCTTTGAACATGATTTTGACCCCCTTCAAAACGTCGCATTAACTAAGCGTGGGGTGCATGGCATCAGTAGTTATGAATATTTTATGAACAGATATGAGTAGAAGGGTTATTTGATAAAATCATTTTTTCTTCCACTATTTTCAATTCAAATTTATTAAAATTTCTTTTCTATTTTTTAGTTGAATTTTCTATAAAAGCGTATTTTGTTAGTTTTTTAAACTATTGTTTATTTTTACAATCAAGAAACTTAGTTTTTTTTTTTCTTTTTCGGATATACCTATAATATAATAATATGTCGTAAACACGAATGTGTGAAACGACAAACGAGCGTAGGTACTTAACGTGAGACGTGCTGACTGAGAATATTCACCAGATATAATAACATATCGTTTGCTTCTAGGAAACAATTCCAGGGCGGCCTTGCGATGAAACATTGCTCATGTGTTTGTTTTCCTTTCGTACGATTCAAAAACGGTTCCAGCAAAATTTTTACTGTTCGCGGGAATCATCCTTGCGCGACGTTTTGTTTGGGCTAACGTGTTCCGCCGAACGAATTACAGCTGTGTGTTGAATTTGTATTAAAACGAACTGGAAATCTAAATATTGACAGAAATTTGAATTTGGTTTGAAGGGTGGGGCGGTCGTTGTAACTATACCTGAGACCTTAGAACTTATATCTCAAGGTGGGTGGCGCATTTACGTCGTGCATTACGCATCTAAGCAATAAAAAAATAATTGTTTCGGTTACTGAAAATGCAGTGACTGCTAGTTGTGTTGGCGTGTCGCGTGCGTTCTCTCTGTACATCGTTAATGTGACCATACGTCCCGATTTGGGCGGGACAGTCCCGCTTTCGGGCATTCTGTCCCGCTGTCCCCAGTGAGGCCGACATAGTTCCGCTTTTTGCAAACAGACCAAACGATAAATTTATTTTTCATTTCAATATAGAGCTAGAAGTGTTTAAATAGCTAATCTAACAAAAGAGGTACAGACTATTACAGAGTACTAACTATTTTGTGTTTAGTGCTTTGTTTCTTTTGTGTTATTCTATCTTGTAAAAGAAAATACTTGTAAAGCACTAAATCCTTTTTTTATTATATAATTTCACAGATGTCCCGCTTTGACAAAAAAAAGATGTGTGGTGCCGTGGGACACCGGACAGGAACGAAGTTCCTTATATATAAAAATATTAATTTTAAGTTCTATTCGAGGTATAAAGAAAATAAAACTGGAGGTTTCGCAACAACCCACGGTCGTTCGGTAACGTGCGAACTTATTGTGGTACACTTCATTCATAGTTGTTTGCATAAGAGTTAGTGTATTGCGTAAACGAACGCTCTGAGAGCGTGGTCAATGAATGATAAAAAAATGTTATTTTTTGTACGTTATTACAAAGTTAAGTCGTACAGTGTGTGCATTACTAATTTGTCCGTTATTACAATGTTAAGTCGTACACTGTGTGCATTACTAATAAAAATCTTACGTTACGGACGTTTTTTCCCGGTTAGGATACCCCTCCGCATCGTCCCATAAGGAACTTCGTTCCAAAAATTAATGCTCACGTTATACATAGTATCCGTTCGACGATCAATCGTAGATCTCCGGACTGCAGTTTCCTCGTATAATGCTGACCGCAATCGTGACGTTCCGAGAAGTACGCTTGTCACCGACAGCTTCATTACACTTAGTAATGACTCCACATTAGTCCTTACTGGAAATAATTTCCTACAAATGAAAACATCCGGATTTTATTCGAGTAACACGGCAAGTTTATTTAAGTAATTAAATGATTTAAGTCTCTCAAACGTTCTAGAACGAATGCAAATGCAAACATATAAACCGTTAGCTTAATATTAGTTAACTAGCGGCCCGCTCCGGCTCCGCTTAGGTCTTTGACTAAAATTTCAACGATATTTGACGTTGTTTCATTTTTTTAAATAAAAGAACACATATTGCGTCATAACTATAATAGTTCGACATATGGTGTCGCGACACTTGTAAATAATAATGTGTTCTACAAAGTCGTAGTTCATTATTTTATTCTATCAACAATATTTTTCGCAGGGCACGCGATGTAAAGAATATTTTATGTAATTTTTTTACACCTTTGGTTGTTTTACACTATTGGATTTTTAGTAAGGATCCCTAATTTTTTCAAAAAAGATTATAGCCTATGCCACTCGGGAATAGTGTAGGTTCCAAACAGTGAAATAATTTTTTAAATCGGTTCAGTAGTTTCGGAGCCTATTCAATACAAACAAACAAACAAATCTTTACTCTTTATAATATTAGTATAGAAGTACAGATATAGATGTCGTTATACGTTTTGATGTTCGTCATCTTTTTGCGGGTAATTTAACGAGATTTAGCTTTAACAAACAGTTGACTTTTTGGCGGGAGCGCGAGGAGTGAAGTTGTGTGATTTGTTTTATTTTGTCTATTTAGTGTTTCTTGAGGTTTAAATGTTTAATAATGGTAATTTATTAAGTGTTTGATATGTGTGAAAGTGCACAAATGTGGGAAAATAAAACAAAGCCGCTGGACGTAACTTTTCGGGATCCTCCAAACAGTCCACTGAAAAAATCTTAGTAAATGACCACCATTTTACTGAGATTATATTTCATCCCATATCATTTCATTTAATTTCATCCCAGTGATTAATATCTCAAATTAATCTTCTTCATTTCATTTCACTCCATAATATCATTTTTCATTAAAATATGAATATAAATTAAAATAAGACATAACTTAAAGGTCGTAGCTACCAGGTCATAAAATCCCTTTAAAAAAAATTAGAAACAAACAGTAAGTGAGACGTTACAATCAAGTTACAGTTTAGAATTTATTACCATACCTTATGGATCAGTGCTTAGACAAGTTTTCACACGTCTCGACGAGTTGACTAATATTCGTAGTCATGACACTTTTTCGAAGTGCATCTAGGGCATATTCGGGTTATGAAAATTTGTTTTCCTTTAAACAGTTTTAATTTTGTAGGATAACAAAAAGCATACAATTCCAAGCAGTGACTAGGGAACACCTGACTAAGTCCATGTGACTGATGGGAGCCAAGAGTTCCCTTATTTTTTTTATAGTGTGAACTTATTCTGGGGTTGCAGCAGCTTAGAAGGCCCATGTTTGTTTATATCCATTTGAAACTTCTGGTATGTGTTGGTACTACTGGTCACAACAGTGGTATTCGTGCTCTTTAAACCACCACAAAGTAATCTACTACGAATAATCTGTTATAGTAAAAAAAAAAAACTTGCTATGAAAACTTAGCCAGAACTTCATGCTACACTTTAGCGAGTGTTGGAGCCCACTGAGTTTCTCACCGGATCTTCTCAGTGTGTCGCGTTTCCGATCCGGTGGTAGATTCTGCGAAGCAGTGCTCTTGCTAGGGTCAGTGTTAGCAACACTCCGGTTTGAGCCCCGTGAGCTCACGTACACACGTTAGGGCGAAGCTGAAATAGCCCCCAAGGCTATCAGCATAGGTAGGAAAAAGAAAAAGAAAAAAAAAGCGAGTGTTGGTTCGTTTTGAAACAGACAAACATTGTGATGTTTAGTTTCTGAGCCATAAATATTCAAGAGATTCGCTTAAATGCACTAATCGAGAAGCAGTCGCTTCTGAAGACTTTAATGTAAATTTGGAACATACATTTTATTCTTCTCCTAAATAATCTTAATTTTAAACTGTTTCAAATTCGAAAGGCGGAGATATTTACTAATTCGATACGCAATTTTTATAAACTAGTATAAATATATCCACAAATGGACTAAATGTGACCAAAACCATAACCCCATCGCGCAAGACATTGCCTATCGGAAATAGCGTTGGATCGGACACACTTTACGGCGCAGCGGAGTCAACGCAGCATCAATCGCGTTTGAGTGGCAACCGCTTAGCAGGAGTAGACCTGGTCGCCCTGTACATACTTGGCGACGCACCGTGGAGAGTGAGATGAGAACTGCCAACGTGACCTGGAGTGATGTCAAGGAGCAAGCGCAAGACAGGGTCAAGTGGAGACAACTTGTCAGGGCCCTATGCAGCAGCAGGGCACCCTAAGACTACCACAAACCATAAATTATATCACTACATATTATAAAACAAAGTCGCTTTCTCTGTCCCTATGTATGCTTAAATCTTTAAAATTACGCAGCGGATTTTGATGCGGTTTTTTTTAATAGATAGTGATTGAAGAGGAAGGTTTATATGTATAATAACATCCGTTAAATAGTGGAGAAATACTGTTATTTTTGAGGTTTCTAATGTGATGTCGTAAATAATCAATAATAAACTTTCATGTTTCCGAAGCGAAGCGAGGGCGGGTCGCTAGTATCCAATAAAGTCTCCTCGTTTATATATTTTTTCCCAACACTTTTGCGTGGCACGGTAATTGTTGAAATTTAAGATTCAAGCGTAAATGAATATTGTTTTTTTGTTTGTCAGGTTCAAAGACGGAGTCGCGTATCCGTGGTCGGCTGGCGTAACGAATCTCATCCTGTATCCGGAAGCTGCAAATCAGACGCTTTACACACGGCGAGCATCGCGCGCAGACTCTGGCAACTACACCTGCCGACTCAGCAACGAAACCCACATACAGACGCACACGGTCAGGCTCGATATACTAGGTACGTGTCTGTCGGCGTTAAGCCAAAGCTTTCACACAGTAAGGTCTTTTACAATGAACATACAATACAATTCTATAAAACTTGAACATTAATACTTTATTACATAAAGCTACGTCTTAGTTCTTACACAATTAGCAACTACAACTTCTTTTATACAAACAAATGTAATTACTGCGAAACAATTCACAAAATATAGCTTAATATTCACAATACATATTTTAGTCATTTTTACATGACTGACATTTAATTTATTTTACATGAATTACTTTTAAGTAATATTAACTAACATTGTTATTATCCAGCCTAATAATAGATGGCGCCAACAACATCATTGCATAACAATTACAATGCTTAATTAAATTATTAGTACTGTTAATTATAATATAAATTATTATTATTAATATTTATGCTTTATTCATATTTGATCATTAATACAGTCATTTGTGTTTTTAAACAGTAATATAAACATTAAACATATTCTGAACATTTTCACAACAAAACAGTGTCTGCTAATTATTAAATATGGTAGAATAACAGTTTTATGCTGCTAATAATAAATAAATATTAACATAGAATAAACTAAACTATATAATAATTTGCGCCCACATGTCCGTTGGTACTTTTAATAGCCGTAGATTGTTTTTTGATTGCGTAGATAGGTGGACGATCTCACCGACAGCCTGGTGTTACGTGGTTACCGGCGTCCATAGACATCAATAACTACGGTGACCATTCGTACTGTTTTTGGGAGGATAGCACTGTATTTTTTTTTGAGACGTCCTTTTTTTTGTAGCATAATAGTCCTCATTATTTTTAATTTATTTATGTTATTATTGTGTTTTTTAATAAAATGTAAATAATACTGAAATATAATATTTGAATATAAACATATTGTATAAATGAATAATAACGAAGTTCGCAAATTATAATGGTTTAGAAAAAAAAAAATATTTTGTACTTTAATATTGGATGAACCTTAAGCATAAAACACAACCTGTTTTGCCGATAGAGTAGGCTAGTCGACTAGTGTAAACATCGATCGCTAAATAACATGTAAAAAAGTAACTAAAGTACTATACCTATACCTATACTATTTTTTTTTATTGCTTAGATGGGTGGACGAGCTCACAGCCCACCTGGTGTCAAGTGGTTACTGGAGCCCATAGACATCCACAACGTAAATGCGACACCCACCTTGAGATATAAGTTCTAAGGTCTCAAGTATAGTTACAAAGGCTGCCCCACCCTTCAAACCGAAACGCATTACTGCTTCACGGCAGAAATAGGCAGGGTGGTGGTACCCACCCGCGCGGGCTCACAAGAGGTCCTACCACCAGTAATTACGCAAATTATAATTTTGCGGGTTTCATTTTTATTACACGATGTTATTCCTTCACCGTGGAAATAAATCGTGAACATTTGTTGAGTACGTATTTCATTAGAAAAATTGGTACCCGCCTGCGGGATTCGAACACTAATGCATCGCTCAACACGAATGCACCGTCTTATCCGTTAGGCCACGACGACTTCTAAAGCATAGTATAGTTACGTTTTTTTTTGTCACTATCAATAACGTGAATGCCGCCACCCACCTTGGAACATAAGTTCTAAGTCTCAGTTTTACAGTACAATGGCTGTCCACCCTTCAAGAAAACACTACACGATCGAGTTGAAACTTGATACGTTCACAGTTGGCACTTCGAGGAAGCTTTTTGTCATAATAACGTCAACGTGCGATTAGTTTCGATAATATTGTCGCACATTAGAAATTCGCAATAAAATTCACTGTTTATTTTAACTTTGCCCACCTTGAAGTACTCCCATAGACACAGCCCACTGAGTTACTCGCCGGATCTTCTCAGTGGGTCGCGTTTTCGACCCGGTGGTAGATTCAGCCAAGCATTGCTCTTGATAAGGCCAGTGTTAACAACACTTCCGGGTTGAGTCCGGTGATCCGGCGGTAGATTCTGCGAAGCACTGCTCTTGCTAGGGTCAGTGTTAGCAACTCTCCGGTTTGAACCCCGTGAGCTCACCTAAAAAAGTTAGGGTGAAGCTGAAATAGCCTCTCAAGGCTATCAGCATATGTAGGAAAGGAAAAAAAATTGAAGTACTTTAAAATACTTGCGATGACGTAAATAACCTATTTCCTATAATTATTTTAATAATGAACTTAGTAATTATTATTAAATCAATTAGCCCTGACTCTGTTGGATTTATTGGTAACCGATTAAATTCAAAGAAAACTGATTTAACGATTTAATTGTTTCGCAGAAAAATCGACAGACACACCGAGAACAATGTTCATTACGAAAGACCAGTGGGTGGAGGAGGGGGGGCATCTGCGTCTGTACTGCGAAGCGCTCATAGGTAAGTGGAGACACACATGAAACGTATCCTACGAAGCGCTCATAAGTAATTGGAGACACACATGGAGCGTATCCCGCGAAGCGCTTATAAGTAAGTGGAGACACACATGGAGCGTATCCTGCGAAGCGCTTCTAAGTGGAGACACGTATGAAGCGTATCTATGTTTTAGATTTAAAACATTTTTACGTATATGGGATACGTCGGTTGGTACGTGAATGTGATTAAAGCTTCACGCAGCCGTTCTGATGGTGATAGCACACCATCGAGTACGCCGTAACGCCTTCAAGGCACTAATAATAAATACTGTTCGAATTAAATGACGTAATTAACGTGGGACGCAAATATTAAATTGAAAATTACTTATTTCACCTTTTATAAAAACCAATTTAACGTTATCGCAATGTGACTGTTACGTTAATGTTTTAATTAAAAATGCTTTAGACGAATAACGATAACTTCCTGAGCGCTATGATATGTCCCTCTTCAAATGAGGGTTACGGAGAGTGCTTAGAGGTAGATAGTGGCTTGGCTGTACCACTGGCGTTGCTGATGCTCATGAACCGCCTCATGTTCATGAACCACCCACCATTAAGTGGGTCGTATGCTCGTCAGCCTACAAAGGCAATGGAATAATCAGATTAAGCTGGATTGAAATGCCATTCATTCAGTATGGGCTTAATAAGAAAACTTATTTAAATGTTCACATTTTTGAATAATGATTTTTTGGGTATCGCACTCTACGTCCACTTTGTATACGCTAATTTCTATACCAGCTCTGTAGACGACAGTGTATATACAGCTTATTGGTATAGTGCTATAATATTATGTGCCAATATGTCACAAACATTTAATGTAACTAGTGGCCCTGCAGTAGTCGAAATTCGACTATAATGAATTGAAATTATAGTTTAAAAGTTTTAATAAGGAAATAATCGAAGCGAAGCCATCTAGTGGCCGACGCCCGTAAACATTTTTGTTGAGTGCTTGAGTTGCTTATCTATAACTAGTTTATGTGTATTATCTATGGGTTAATTAATGTCTTAGTTAGGTAATGTCTTACTGATCACAGTTAGTAGTACTTATTCGTATTTTTCGCATTCTGGATGTAACAAATTGATATTTATTGTCGCGTAGGTCGTTCGAATTTAGCAGATGCCCGAAGCGACCTCCGCTGGAGGAAGGTCTGGTCGAACGGCACCGAGGGAGACTTGCCTCCCACGCAAACCGAAATCAAAACCTCCCGGTGAGTTTTTTGTATTTTAAAATTCATAGCTTAAATATGTAAACAAGCTTACTGTTGTGCTTCTAGTTTAAATTGATCACTACGGCCCATAAATGTAAGAAACTAAATGCCGCCCTGCTCACATTAAGATACTAGGTCGATATTCTCAACTGTATACAGTTACTTTTATACAGTAATATATTTGTTGTGTGACTGTAAAGGGCGTCACACACGGTGAAGATACTATAATATTTTATCTTAACATACAATATCGTTCGCTATACATTTTGTATGAACTATCGCACATGCTTAAGATAATATATAATTATATATCTTCGCCGCGTGTGACGCCCTTTATAAATAAACGGAGCACCGAGAAAATTGATTCTGCCGTTTTTTTTGGTCATTATTTGGTGATAGTTGTTTTCGAAATTTTCATTGGAAACATTGATATTAGCGCCGTTTGTCATTTCCTATCGTTCAGCTAATATAGGTCTCGAGTTGCGCTTAGAGTTAGTAGTACGTCATTACGGATCCTCCCGATCCATTAACGGTGCTTTTAGGTACCTCAAGCACCGGTCACCGTCCTCGCTGAACCCGTCGCTTGCGACGAAGGGTTCGACGAGTAAATTAACCCACAGACACAGCCCACTGAGTTTTTGCCGGATCTTCTCAGTGGGTTGCGTTTTCGACCCGGTGGTAGATTCAGCCAAGCATTGCTCTTGATAAGGCCAGTGTTAACAACACTTCCGGGTTGAGTCCGGTGAGCTCACCTACACGTTAAGGCGAAGCTGAAATAGCCTCTGAAAGCTATCAGGATAGGTAGAAAAAAAAAAGATTTGGTTTATTGAACGACCGAGAAGACCTCAACGTTTGAGGTGAGTGTTTATGACGCTAGTTGAAGTTCCATTTGGGGGATTAGGTGGATCTGTATTACCTCGCTAGAAAAAAACAGATCCCTTTGCTCTATCATCTCAAGCCGACCAGTGTGCTTAGGGCGAGTTTTTTAACGTTCTCTATAGCGTAAAAGCTAGCTCATGTTTGTATGGGATTGGATCATTTGCGTACGTTTGCCGCTAGAGGCGCTGTTCCAATTGCATACAAAGTTGGCTTAACTTTGTCGCTATCGAGAACGTTAAGATACTCTCACTAAGCACACTGTTCTAAACAACACAATTGATTAACTCATAATAATTAATATTGTTTTCGCAGCGACGACGTAAAGGATATAATCGGTTCGTATTTGATTACCGAGCGCGTGGCGGCCCAGGACTACGGGATGTACGTGTGCCTGATCCACAGCAACGACGTCGAATCCCGGAGCTACGTAACGATACATTACACACGTGAGTACCGTCCATCGAATCACTTTAAACAAAAATGTTTATTTATTTATTCATTTATGTTTTTTTTATTGCTTAGATGGGTGGACGAGCTCACAGCCCACCTGGTGTTAAGTGGTTACTGGAGCCCATAGATATTTACAACGTAAATGCGCCACCCACCTTGAGATGTAAGTTCTAAGATCTCAGTATAGTTACAACGGCTGCCCTATCCTTCATTATAGCACTATTGCTTCACGGCAGAAATAGGCAAGATGGTGGTACCTACCCGTGCAGACTCACAAGAGGTCCTACCACCAGTAATTACGCAATTTATAATTTTGCGGGTTTCATTTTTATTACACGATGTAATTCCTTCACCGTGGAAGTCAATCGTGAATATTTGTTAAGTACGTATTTCATCAGAAAAATTGGTACCCGCCAGCGGGATTCGAACACCGTTGCATCGCTACATACAAATGCACCGGACGTCTTATCCTTTAGGCCACGGCGACTTCAAATCTCATCTCATTTTATTTTATTTCATTTCATGCCATGCCATGTTTCATATTAATCAACTTCATTTCATTTTTTTTTTTTTTTTTTTTTTTTTTTTTATTGCTTAGATGGTTGGACGAGCTCACAGCCCACCTGGTGTTAAGTGGTTACTGGAGCCCATAGACATCTACAACGTAAATGCGCCACCCACCTTAAGATATAAGTTGTAAGGTCTCAGTATAGTTACAACGGCTGCCCCACCCTTCAAACCGAAACGCATTACTGCTTCACGGCAGAAATAGGCAGGGCGGTGGTACCTACCCGCGCGGACTCACAACAGGTCCTACCACCAGTAATTACGCAAATTATAATTTTGCGGGTTTCACTTTTATTGCACGATGTTATTCCTTCACCGTGGAAGTCAATCGTGAACATTTGTTGAGTACGTATTTCATTAGAAAAATTGGTACCCGCCGGCGGGATTCGAACACCGGCGCATCGCTCAACTCGAATGCACCGGACGTCTTATCCTGTAGGCCACGACGACTTCGAAATTTTCACTTCATATTATCATTTTTCATATATAAAAAAGTGATAGTGCAGTTTTCATTAAAATTAAAATAAGACTTGACCTAAAGGTCTTAATTACCAGGTCATAATAATAAAATAAAATCTCAAAAAAAAATTTGTTACACTAAACTTCTTTCGCAATTTTAACCATCTCCACAAGTATTCAGTTAACTGAAAACAAAATTCGCTTTTTAATTTTATTTTATAGAAAACAAAAAGTTTATGAGCCGAGTTCAGTTTTGAATGAAACTTGATTTTGAGATACGAAATAATATATACTTTCGCGGAATCATACTTTATACAGCCAGGCGTGAATACATAGAATCGCTCGTCCACTTCCGAACTACGTGACCGGTGTACGTGCCCATACGTCTAACAATAACTTTATGATATGCTTATAAATTAGATTTACTACCGGTTTTCGAATCGAGAAACCATAAAATATAATCATTTTCGAACGCTTCCTGTGGAAGTCCTAAACGATTGTCTATTCTGTGCGCTCGCCACAGTGGGACGTACCTACGCTTCGAAAACGAATGCTGTTTGTAATACGTCATCATTTTAAAATGGCACGTTGAAAAATGTATTGCGCGATCGAGAGTCGAGTTGAAATCGTAATAAATAAAATGCCACACGATTTTGTTATGACTTCAACGAAAATTGATGCGTGTAAACATTTGATGGACGATCATCGAAGCATTGAATCGATTGAAACCAATCAACATATTATTATGGTTTTTTTCTTCTTCTTGCTGGACTCTATTTAATAATGAGAGTTTTAACTACTCAGTTGTTACTGTCGACGCCCTAAACACGTCCTTACGGATCCATCAGATCCAATAATCCTTGCATTATATGCCTTCCGCTCTAACACTAGGAGTAGGGACCCCGATAACCGTACTCGTGTCGAACCTAAACATCAGCCCGCTGTGTTTCTCGCCGGCTAGTAGTAGATTCATTCGCAAAGTGGCTTCTCTTGAGTTGTTAGGTCACCTTTGGAGGCGCTCGGGTAGCTGTTAGAAAATCCTAACCCTCCTGGCTGAGCCCTTGCTCGCCCCACCCGCTAGCCCTGGTAAAACTGGGAAGGCCTCCGGGCCACCAGCAATCTCTCAAACATAAAAAATCTTCCCAAACAACAAATAACAACAAATAATAAAAAAAAACACATTAATGACAAACATGTAATGTGAGGTGTATTTTACGTGGAACAGTTGAAAAATGATACTCAGCGTGGGTCGGCTTGTGTTTGTGACAACCGATTACAAAAAAAAAACAATCTTTTTTATCATTTAAGGTTTTAAACTTCATAAACAGAAGCTAACTACTACCTTATTACAAACACTTCTCTTTTTCAGTACGTTTTTTATGCACTTGCAAGAGCATAGTGAATGCAACTTGCACACGCCTCTCTTGTTAATTCGGAAACCGTCAATAATTCATTTATTTTAAATTTCATTAGAAATTGATTTAACCAAATTGAATTTCTAACTGTATCCGTTGATTAAGGTCAATGGAACAGACACATTAATGTAACAATGTCATATAGGACTGTCTTAATACACTGCTGCTAAGTTTCATCTTCGACTAAGGCAAATAAAAAAAAAACAGATAATCGGCTAAATGCTTTAATTTCGTCGCTCCTAAATTAGTCGAATAAATATCAAGTTGTAAAGAAATAAGCTACAGTCCGTATATGCCACAGTCCTACTACTCTATAAGAATAGACGGCTATAATACAAAAGTAGTTCGTCGCGCTTACCGCTAAGGCTGGTAAAATATCCCAATATCAATTTTACTGGTGGTAGGACCTTATGTGAGTCCACACGGGTAGGTACCACCACCCTGCCTATTTCTGCCGTGAAGCAGTAATGTGTTTCGGTTTGAAGGGTGGGGGCAGCCGTTGTAAAACTATACTTGAGACCATACAACTTATATCTCAAGGTGGGTGGCGCATTTACGTTGTAGATGTCTATGGGTTCCAGTAACCACTTAACACCAGGTGGGCTGTGAGCTCATCCACCCATCTAAGCAATAAAATATAAATAAAAAATATATCGGCTAGAACTTTGCTATCCGGGTCACAAGCGATTCTAGTTGATATAAAAGTATGTTTGTCGTGCAGACGCTCCCGGTGGTGCCGAGAACGGGTGGTGCGGCGGATCTCAGGTACCGTGGCGGGTGCTGGCGGCGGGTGGCGCGGGGGGTGCACTGCTGCTGCTGACCATGGTCGCCTTGCACCGCCGCTGCACGCCACGACTACTGCTCGCTGTGAGACACGCACGGGCCAGAGCGCAGACCACTGCACACACTGCTAGAGGTATCCACATTAAAACATATTGATTGATTCAATTAAGGCATTATTACTTCTTCTTATATGTGTATAAATGAATTGCTGTTCGTTAGTCTCGTTAAAACTCGAGAACGGCTGGACAATTTGGCTAATTTTGGTTTTGACTTATTTGTGGAAGTTCAGATAAGGTTTAAAAGGTAGATAAATATGTAAACCCTTGGAATTAAATAAAAATAAAAGAATTGTTTTTCCTCTGATGTTGTCCCTCGTCGGACGGATTCCTTTTGTTTGTTTTAAGTTTATTTTATACAAAAGTTTAGGTCTTTTATTTATCGATTGAGGCACTACCATGTCTGCCGGGTCAGCTAGTTACTTCTTAATTTTAGATAGATCGACTCATAATGTGATCCTCTATAAAAGCAGTAGTTTGAAAAAAAAAACTGAGCATTGCAAACCCTAACCGTAGCGATGCAAATTGACTAGGGTTGTCACGCTCTAAGGACCTGCGTCACATTATGTTTCACACGCTCTCTCGCAGTTATGTGTACTTGTGACTGTAACATGCTAATATTTATTTGCTCTAAGCTGATTACGTTGAGTTTTATTTGAGTATTGTGACTGTTATTTAAGGAATGAAGTCAGTGATTCTCAACCTTTTCTTGTTGCGGCTCACTTTGGCGATTGCAAAATTTGACGGCACACAAAGGAAAAGATATGATTAAAAGTTGTTTACTTAACTACAGTACTCTGGGTACAATAATATTAAGATAAAAATTTTGAATGTAAAACTTGGCGCCTCACAAAGGTGCCGCGATTGACTCATTACGTAATAAAATCTTGTTAATTAAATTTATTTTATTTAGTAATCATATAGTATGTATCTATTGTATAAATATATATTTTTTTATTTTTTTTCTATTATAATATTGCCAATAGTGCACCGCAACATACCTGCTATATTATTATATTTTCCAGAATTTCTGTAAATTAAACGGTTGTCTGGAAGAAATCGCTTTCCTGGACTGTTTTTTTTTTAATTTTAAGTTTTTTTTGGTGTGCCCTAAAGTGTATCCGTCAGGTTGGAGCCCCGTGAGCTCACCTACTAGTTAGGTTACGCTGAAATAGCCTCTCAAGGCTCTCAGCTTAGCTAGGGAAAAAAGTGTATTCTCTCTCTCTTTCTCTCTCTCATTTCGTAGACATAGTATAAGTAGTCACCAAATTATAAATTAGTGTCTGTGTGTAGTACTGGAGAAGGAATTCGACGTGCTGGTCTGCTGGACGGCGGTGGACGCGGAGCTGGTCCGGGGCGCGCTCCTCCCGACGCTCGTGCTCAAGTACCACTACCGCGTGCACGCGCTGCAGCTCTCCACGCAACCTGACCTCTGTTAGTGCACGTGTACATACATCACTACTATAGCGTTAACGGGGTTGTGCCTCGAGCATTGTTCATTCCGTATCCCTTTGCCTATAAAGCCAAAAAAAAAACGTTGAAGAACTCTGTGCATGTCTAATAGAAAAAAAAAGAATTGAAAAGGCAGGGGGATTTAATTCAACTGGAACTTTTTTTTTTTGTACTTGTTGTTACTTGTATGATTTTATTGAATTGTTTTATTTATAACAACTGGCTGGCTGTACTATAATATTAACTTAGACCTTAATGTCTAATTTCCATTAAATGATTTCATCACCTATCGAAGTTTGGTGGATAAAATTGAAGCAGGACTTTTAGAAACTTTGGCGTCGTGAAATTTTCATTAATTCAAGATCCAGGATATTACGCGTTACACATATGCGAGAATCTTGTTAATTTCGAATCGAATATAATTTTATTTTTCTTCCAATTATCATACGATTGGTATTTATTGGTGGACAGTTGTAGATTCGCGCAATATGTGGTTAAAATAAATAATAGTTTAAAAAAACGAACAAAATACGCTTTTATAGAAAATCCAACGAAAAAATAGAAAATAAATTGTAATAAATTTTAATAAAAATTAGTGTAAGAAAAAATTATTTTAATGTAAAAAAAAACAATTTTTTAATTGGATTTTCTATAAGAGCGTATTTTGTTCGTTTTTTTTAAACTGTTCTTTATTTTTCATTTTTAGTTGAATTTGAATTTTTTCAATATTTTTTTCATTTTTTTTTATTTTGAATTTTCATCGTACCTTAATAATTTCGACTTAATCCGATGTTTTGAGGGGGGTCAAAATCATGTTCAAAGATTCCGTTACAAACGTACATACGTCTGAAGCTAATAAAGACTGGCATCTGGTATGAATAAGTCTGAAGGGCAGTGTACTGTGCGTGCAGGGTACAGCGAGCTGGTGGGCGAGGCGGCTCGGTGCCGGTCGCTGGTGGCGGTGCTGTCGCCGGCGCAGTACTCGCCGCAGCAGCTGCTCACCGCGCTCAGCCAGCTGCGGGCCCTGCCCCTGCCGCCCGTCGTCGTCCTACTACAGGTAACGAGCAGGAAACTTGAACTAGTGTTGTAACTGTGAACATTGTAAAAGTGTAAGGGCTGAGTCACACCGGAATAGCAGCGGCCGGCAGCGATGCCAGCGGATCCCGGCGTCGTCGCTGGCGGTCTCGCGCGGTCTCCAGACTGCACGCGCCTAGTCTCCTCTTGACTAGTTTAGTTTGTTTGGAGTGGACATGATGGAATCGGTTATTACATATGACCGCGGTGCCGCGAGCGGCCTTGTGTCGCCGCTGGTAGCCGCAGGCAGAACCACCGACAAGACGCACGTGGCGCGCAGCTGCTCGCTTCACCGCGGACAGACGGAGGCTGTGTCGCGACCTTTTCAAGCTTTTCAAGCGATACTGATCTTTTAAGTATATAGATAAAGTTTAAAATTATTTCACACTGAAAGTGTTCGCCGCGACGTTGCCGGCCGCTGCTTGTATGTATTACATAGAAAATCTCGTATTTGTAGCACATAGCTACTTTGTTCAAGATAAGTAGATAGTATAATTATCCGATCGCGACGGGGCAACGCAAAGTCGCCGTCGCCCGAAACATGTCTTGTCGGATCCCCCGGATTCATTCTCGGTGCTTTTATGACTAACCAGCACCGGTTACTGTCCTCGCCGAACTCGCCGATTAGTCCGAAGAGTTCGACGAGCGAAATAATCCACAAACACAGCCCACTGAATTTCTCGCCGGATCTTCTCAGTGGGTCACGTTTCCGATCCGGTGGTAGATACTGCGAAGCACTGCTCTTCCTAGGGTTAGTGCTAGCAAATTCTCTCAGGTTGAGCCCGTGAGCTCGTCTACCTGTCCGCGTGTAGCTGAAATAGTCTCTTAGGCTACCAGTGAATACGTAGAAAAAAAAAGAAAAAGTTTGGCTCAATATTTTTTTTATGTTTGTAGTTTGTAATATAAGCCCCCAAAGGTAGGTTACATCATAAGGCTAGAAGACCCTATTTCTGCCGCGAAGCCCTGGTGCAATAGATTTCGTCCTCATATCTCGAAAATCTAGACTATCGTCATCACTTTACACCGTGTAGTTCGTTCACCCTTGTACGTAATAAGTACGTAATAATAATACTGAAAAGATTAAGTTAGAAATATCAACATTCTGTCAGCTAGCGGTGCCACTGTCGATGGAGACGTATAATGATGCGTCAAATTTATCGACTATTTCCTAATTGACGAAATATCTAATAATATATCTGACGTAAGCGTGAAGGAAAACGTTCTAAGAAACGGTTCCAAACTGTATCCTTATTCGATGACGTTGATACGCTTCAAAGGGAATTTTCCTCGTGCATAAATTAGGAGCATTTACCGTAATACCATGAAGGAATTCAATAAGGCAGAAGGAATAAGTGCGGAACTCTTCGTGCCTCGGCAAGGAAAGTCTATTGCAATTAGGTCGTCGCCAAGTGAATTATATTAAAGGATTTGCAATCGCAATACCCCTGCTTAGTAGGGCAGGAAGCTTTTAGCCTAGGCATAAGGAGTTACGTCGAGGAGAGATTCGTGCCCCCTCAATCAGCGTCACGACAACTCAGCAATATCAGTGGTAGGAACTCTTGTGAGTCCGCACGGGTAGGTACCACCACCCCGCCTATTTCTGCTGTGATAATGCGTTTCGGTTTGCGTCGTGAGGCAGCCGTTGTAATTATACTGAGACCTTAGAACTTATATCTCAAGGTGGGTGGCGCATTTACGTTGTAGATGTCTATAGGCTCCAGTAACCACTTATCACCAGGTGAGCTGTGAGCTCGTCCACTCCTCTAAGCAATAAAAAACAAGATTTGTGTGTGATTAATTTTAAGTTCTATTCGAGGTATAAAGAAAATAAGACTGGAGGTTTCGCAACAACCCACGGTCATTCGGTAACGTGCGAACTTATTATGGTACACTTCATTCACGGTTTTTTTTTAATGATTGAATGATTACTGGTGGCCCGGAGGCCTTTCCAGTTTCACCAGGACAGGTGGGCGAGCAAAGGCTCAGCCAGAAGGGGTGGGATTTGCTAACAGCTGCTCGAGCGCCTCCGAAGGAGACTTAACAGCTCAAGAGCAGCTGCTTCGCGAATGAATCTACTACCGGATCGGAATCGCGACCCGCTGAGAAGATCCGGCGAGAAACTCAGCGGGCTGATGCATGGTTTAGGTTGCAGGTCGAACTCTTTGTCGAGTTCGACGAGTACGGTTACCGGACATTCACGGTTGCTTGCATAAGAGTTAGTGTATTGCGCAAACGAACGCTCGGAGATCGTGGTCATTGAATGATAAAAAATATCTTATTTTTTGTACGTTATTACAAAGTTAAGTCGTACACTGTGTGCATTACTAAATTGTACGTTATTACGAAGTGAAGTCGTACACTGTGTGCATTACTAATAAAAATCTTACGTTACGGACGTTTTTTCCCGGTTAAGGTACCCTTCCGCATCGTCCCATAAGGAACTTCGTTCCAAAAAATGAACGTTAGTATAATTAAGGTTCCATTTAACAGGATCTCCCGAAGCTGAAGCGCGAGGCGAAGGAGGGCGGGTCGCGGCTGGTGGCGGCGCTGCGCGGCTCGCGGCTGGTCGCATGGCGCCACGTGCACGAGCGCGCCTTCTGGACCGCGCTGCGCCTCGCGCTGCCGCTGCCGCCGCGGGGACAGGTACCCACCCTAACGACCCCTGAGCTCTACTACGGGCATCAACATCTATGTGCTATAACCCTTATTAGAGGCATAGTATAGCAACGCGTCTATTTCTGCCGTGAAGCAGTAATGCGTTTCGGCTTGAAGGGTGCGGCAGCCGTTGTAACTATACTTGAGACCTTAGAACTTATATCTCAAGGGGGTGGTGCATTTACGTTGTAAATGTCTGTGGGCTCCAGTAACCACTTAACACCAGGTGGGCTGTGAGCTCGTCCACCCATCTAAGCAATAAAAAAAATGTAATAATACTTAAGCCCTTTCTTTATGTACAATAATAGGTAATAGCCTACTGAGTTTCTCGCCGAATCTTCTCAGTGGATCGTGTTTCCGATTCGGCGGTAGATTCTGTGAAGCACGGCTCTTGTTAGGGTTCGTGTTAGCAACAACGTCAGGTTTGAGCCCCACGAGGTCATTTACTCGCCCGGTTACGTTGAAGTGGTCTCTCTCAAGACCATCAGCTTAGGTAGGGAAAAAAAGACAATTTGCAGTGGATGGAATTTGAGCTATTCTTGATTCAATGTTCATGGTAGATAACAGTACGACAGTGCTCGTATCATTGGCAGCAATGAACACATTCATACAATACAAAAAATCATCTGTGTTTCTAGCAAAGTGCCAATTCAATTTGTTATGTCACGTTTTGTGGTTAAAAAAACCTCAGTAGAACGAATAACTAGATAGATGCACATCTCGCAGATTTTTTAATGTGCCCTTTGTTTTAGTACAACGAGATCCGGTCACCGTCCTCGTAGAACCCGTCGCTTGCAACCAAACGCTCGACGAGTGAATTAACCCATAGATAGAGCCCACTGAGTTTCTCGCCAGATCTTCTCAGTGGGTCGCGTTTCCGATCCGGTGTTAGATTCGGCGAAGCACTGCTCTTGCTAGGGCCAGTGTTAGTAACACTCCCGGTTTGAGCCCCGTGAGCTCACCTATACGTCAAGGAGAAGCTGATATAGCCTCTCAATGCTATCAGCATAAGTAGGAATAAAAAATAATGGGACACTTTGTCACAATCAAAATTTTAAGTTACTTTAATTTATTTATTTTCATTTCAGACGAAGCCGAACTTAACTGAAACCGACGCGAAGAAAACGAATACAGGCAGTTTGACGGCGCTCGTTTAGACGCGCGTGTGGCCGGCGCGTCACGACGGCAGCTACTGGGCACTCGGCTCGGCGGGCCTCACCGGGCCTCACCGGGCCTCACCGGGCATGAAGGCCCTGCGATATGCACCAAGGCCACCGATGCCGTTAAATAAAGACTGTGACATTTTAGTTTTACGTTCGAATATCACGATGATATTTCAATTCGAGAGTGAATTTAATTTCGATAGTTTTTTGAAGATCTCAGAATGTTATTTTTTTTCTCTTCCGAATCTGTTCGAAGACTAAACAATTTATATTTCTCTTGTGCCAAAGGGAAACGTTTCGTCATGACAATTAATGCTACTTACCCAAACTTATTGGTTTGGTTGTATTAGACTATTTATTCTATTTAATTTCGATGAACTTATCATGTCTAAATTTTAGTTTTCATTTGAAACTTAATTTTTGTACTTTTTTTTCTTGTTTAATCTTTATTTTAATTATATGCGTTTCAAGTATTATTATTATATGATCACAGAACACACGTTATTGGTATTACAAATATTGAAGTTTGTATATTTTTTGGCTGTTATCTCAAGTGGATGGATGGATACTCGTTTTAATTTGGGTATATTTAGGTATAGTTAAATAACGGAACGTTAAATATAGTTTTAACAAATTTATTTTCGGTGTTCTGTGATTCTCGTTTCATTAATTTCGGTTAAGCTATTTATATGATGGCCGTTGTTCGTACGTTTTGGGCAGCGAGAGTGACGCTGACACGATCCCGGGTTCTGTGATAAAACGAAGAGCGGATATTATTAAGAGAGCGCAGCAGGGCTGTAGAGCCTTTAATGCAGCGGTCGGGGAATTTCTTTAATTATTACCCCAAAATATTTTTGTACAAGTTGACATTACCCCATGGCGAAGAACAAAAAAAAAACGAAATCGCTTCTTTTTAGCATCTTTCTTAATATAGCCCCCATGATAATTTTGAAAAGAAAACAATAACTAAAAAGATAATTGAAACCTCATTTATTTAATTTATCAATGTAATACCTAGTAATACATAACGGTAATAATATTAATATATGTAATATACAGTTGAGGAAAAAAAATCGCGCCCACAGTAAATGTAAGTAAATGATAATTTCTTGTTATTTTATAATTCATATGATATTCTTATGAGTTTGAAAATCACAACGATTCTAAAGAAGTTTCACTTCAATATATACTTTTTACTCACAAAAGTTTCATTTTTACCGCCCAAAATTTTGGGGTAATTTACCCCGGTTCCCCGACCGCTGCTCTAGTGGTACAGAACCTTTATACGTAAGCTCTAATGTAGCGCGCCTCCGCCCTGCTGACTCGTCTCTATCTAAAGCCCTTGAATTTGCAAACATTTTCTATAACAAACCAGCCGCACAACTCGTGTTGTTGACCGACTAAAATCCTGGACAGACTTTGTATAATGGAATATAATGAAAATATAGTTTTCCGTTATCGAATAAGGCGAATTTAAGGGATAGATTGTAATGTTAGTTAAGTTAATATGTGCTGTAAATATAATCGTAGTAATAAAAACTATTTTTGCATTGGAAGTATGTAAGAATTGTTAATTACATGGTTTCGTTAGAACAGTTTTTAACTGAATAATTTCGTAGTTATTATGTTTTTTTGTCACATTCCGTCGTAGTTATGAGTTGTTCGCTCATAAAATGAAAGAAATGAAAATAAATGGGATTACTCAATTAATGATCTTTTAATTACTAACCTACAAAATGTAAAATTGAGAGGTGATGTAAAAAAAGAAAAAAGCCTTGACTTCAATCTAAAATTTTATTTTGTTGTATTAATCAACAAACATTTTCAATTTCTACAAACATCGGTATATTATCCGAATAAATTGTATGTTGAATATAATTTTATCAAATCCATAATCACATCGACATAAGTACACAATACATATCACTGAATAAAATTACCTACTTAAAATATTATTTATCATCAAAGACACTTACAGTGTTAATAAGTAACGTTTCCTTTTTTTCCCGTTATTTATAATTAATGTAAGTACACGCTAAACCTATAATAGGCCTCGTTCAAAGTCTACAAGTAAAATTGTAGCACCTTTTGTATATAATAATACGGTAAAGCTTTGATTTCTTCAAACAAACAAAAAACCTAATTAAGACACTGTTTACATTGTAGTAAATTTAAATTAAGAAAATATTCGATAAGGATTTGGTACTGCAGTCAAAATTTTCTTTTAACTACTCTAACATAAAGATCAATTTTGGTAACCATCCAATGGAAATCTCACTTGTTTTACAAACACGCAATAATTAACAAAAACCTATTCTTACAAATAGTTCCTACCATATAAATAACGAATACATTTGTGACATAAGCGTGACGTGTCGGCGGGCAGCCTTACACACTTACGGAATAAAACAGATCCTTTTGTACATCCCTCATAGGAACATTAATAACACGTATTTTAAGTAATTCGTAGCCTACATTCATCTTTAACTAGATCATTCTGTCGCACTCCCTAAATTTTTCTTCTCGTAAGCCTGGAACAAAGATGTAATTTGTAAAATTGCATTCTCAGAAATAAAAAAATAATAAGATTTTTTTTTGAGATACAATACATATATTCAGAATAAATTAACAGATTCAATTAATTTAATTTAATTGGCTGTTGTGCTTTATTATGTGTCTGATCTCACGACCCGTCTAGTGTTAAGCCGAAACCCCATAGAATGCGGCCGAAATCAAGATTGTATTGCGTAACGGCCGCCCGGGAAATAGTCATAGGAGAACGTGGTGATGTTTAGTTATGTATTCTCACCACTCATCACAACACGTCATACCCTACGCAAATTAATTTTTTAGCGAATTTCAATTTTTTTATTGCCCTTGTAGGCAGACGAGCACACGGCCCACCTGATGGTGAGTGGTTACCGTCGCCCATGGACTTCAGCAATGCCAGGGGCAGAGCCGAGCCGCTGCCTACGTTTGTTAGTCATTTGACTAGGCCATGTTATTCTTTAACCACGATTGCACCGCGCGTATTAAACACGTTATGAAGTTGTCGTGGCCTAAGAGATAAGACCTCAAGTGCATTCGTATATAGCGATGCAACGGTGTTCGAGTCCCGCAGGCGGGTATCAATTTAACTAATGAATTACGTACTCGACAAATGTTCACGATTGACTTCCACGGTGTAGGAATAACATCGTGTAATAAAAGTGATACCCGCAAAAACTATAATTTGCGTAATTACTGGGGGTGGGACCTCTAGTGAGTCCGCACGGGTAGGTACCACCACCCTGCCTATTTCTGCCGTGAAGCAGTAATGCGTTTCAGTTTAAAGGGTGGGGCAGCCGTTGTAACTATACTGAGACCTTAGAACTTATATCTCCAGGTGGGTGGCGCATTTACGTTGTAGATGTCCATGGGCTCCAGTAAACACTTAACACCAGGTGGGCTGTGAGCTCGTCCTCCCATTTAAGCAATAACAAAAAAAAACCCACCGGGCCCCGGACGCTACGTACCTGTTGCGCGACCCGCGCGAGCGTGTCGGCCATGGCCTTGCCGGTCTGCTCGACCATGCCGCGCAGGACGCTCTCGTGCTTCTGCAGCAGCACGTGCGGATGATCAAACTCCACCATTTGACCAGCGTCCATCACGAGAACCTGCGAAGTAAACTCAGTGATAATTTCGATACATACGCTAAGCAAGGCCAAGCTCACCTAGTGTTAAGCAATTTTAGCCCAAGAACATTAGGTATAAATTACAATCTCATTTTACAATCCGTCCGACGGGGACACATCAAAGGAAAAACAAAAAAGTTATTTTTATTTAATTCCGAGCATTTTCATATTTATCTACCTTTTAAACCTTCTCTGGACTTCCACAAATAATTGAAGACCAAGATTAGCCAAATCGGACCAGCCCTTCTCGAGTTTTAGCGAGACTAACGAACAGCAATTCATTTTTATATTTATTCCTAATAGGTTATGAATCATTTTCCAATGCAGTATTTTCATGTGAGTGTTCAAGTTTTTTAGCATCCGACTTCAGCACATATACTTTCATACTTGCAAGTATTTTTTGCTCGTACCAGGGTGCCGTACTTTAAAGTGAAAACCTGATAGCGTTAATACGCCTCATCTTTATTTTACTAGTGACCTTCTGACCATTCACACACATTTGAGGACGTCATTGTTTCACGGAAATACTGAAGTAAACACGCCCCGTTTTACTGGTGGTAGGGCCTCTTGCGAGTCCGCGCGAGTAGGTACCACCACCCTGCCTATTTCTGCCGTGAAGCAGTATTGCGTTTCGGTTTGAAGGATGGGGCAACCGTTGTAACTATACTGAGTGAGACCCTTAGAACTTATATCTCAAGGTGGGTGGCGCATTTACGTTGTAGATGTCTATGGGCTCCAGTAACCACTTAACACCAGTTGGGCTGTGAGCTCGTCACCCATCTGAGCAACAAAAAAAAAAAAAACTACCTTATCAGAATCCATGACGGTGTGAAGTCTGTGAGCAATCGTGAGTACTGTGCATTCCGCGAATTTGTTTCTAATTGTCGTTTGTATGAGGGCATCGGTTCTGAAAACGAGAAATACGTTTGAAGATCATCATTTTCGCTATGAATTTTTTTACATTATTTAAATATTCTCCTAAGGTGACTAGTATGACATAAACTAATCAAACTTTTTATATCAATTATATAAATTTGGTCTCTAAAGTACTGTCATATATATATATGTCGGAGACGGACATTAGTTTGGTACGTAGCAAACGCAGCACGATTCCCGAGAGATGGCAGCACGATAGCGGTATCGTCGGAACTCGGCTAACTTCGTGCTACGACAGAGCCTAGCCGATGGAGACGCCATCACACTTACCAACCAGCCTTCTAGAAGAGCGGTACATCCATCCTAAGAACTGTCATTCGTTTTCATTTGCTAATGTCAAGAGGAGACTTCGAAATTGTTCTAAGACAACAATCGTGTTTTGTTGTGTACTCAATATTTATCTTAACTCGATCACCCTATTCACCCATATGATGTGTGACGATGGTCTTAATAATGCAGTTTCTCCGACAGATATATCTAATTCGTTAGATCGAAATAGAATTACAAATCATTGTTGTCAAACCAAAATCTGCTATGTGCACTTTTGACCTTTTCGTATAGTTCACAGCCCTAACTATTATGTGTCTATAGCTTCTATATAATATAAAAATGAATTGGTGTTGGTTAGTCTCGCTAGAACTCGAGAACGGCTGGACCGAGTTTTTCCAAATCCGAGTCGCAAATTTTGGTCTTGAATTATTTGTGGAAGTGCAGAGAAGGTTTAAAAGGTAAATATATATGAAAATGCTCGGAATTAAATAAGAATAACAATTTTGTTTTTCCTTTAATGTGTCCCCCCCCCCCCGTCGGACGGATTTCCTTTTGTTTGTTTTAAGTTTATTTAAAACAAAAGTATAGGTCTTTTATTTATAGATTGAGGCACTACGAAGTCAGCTGGATCAGCTAGTAGTTCTTAAAAATTCACCTTCATAAATGTTTTTACTCGTTAATTCAAAATAGAGTTTTGGCACATAGCAGATTCTGGTTTGACAGCGACGTAATATTGGAATCATGAATGTCCAGCTTTATGGTACTAATGTGGGGTGTATAAAGTATGTAAGTACTGCGGGTCGACGTTGGCGGTGGCCTCGTCCAGCACGAGCAGGCGGTTGCGCCTGACGATGGCCCGCGCGAGGCACACGAGCTGCCGCTGCCCCACGGAGAAGTTCCCGCCGCCCTCCGACATGCGAGAGTTCAGACCGGCCGGGAGCTCCTGCACTACTTCCTTCAGCTCAACCTGAGTACGACAGCATTTATTACAATAACACTTGAATAAAATGTTTGACTATTAGAAAATTTCTTTTCATTTACTGAAGTCAGTAGATTGTTATACATTAATGTCGCCTTGAGAGACGTAATAAATTAATTGGTGATATTTAAAATATATATATTATAAAGAGGAAAGATTTGTTTGTTTGTTTGTTTATATTGATTAGGCTCCGAAACTACTGAACCGATTTGATATAGTATTCACATATACTAGTCTTTGCGAGTCTTCAATAAAAGTAATTGAGCAAGTTTTTTTTTTTTTCAATAATCCAACACGTTTACCGTCCAAATAGAAGTTTTGAAGAATCTCGCGTGAGATTAGAGGAGGGGGGAGGGAGTTGAGAAAAATCTTACGATATCCACCAAGCGGGGAGAGGGGGTCAAAATATTCTCAAAAACGCCTCACGTAATTAATGGATGCCTCCTTACGAATTAGTTAACGTTACGATATTTTAACAAAATTTATTCCTCACCTCTTCCAAGGCCCTCCACAATACTTGGTCGGGATATTCATCGAAGGGATCCAGATTGTGTCTCATGGTGCCCGAAAATAGGACCGGCTCTTGCGGTATTATCGAGATCTGACTACGGAGCTCATGCAGGCCCATCGAAGAAGTCTCTCGGTTATCGATTATGATCTCGCCTTCTATTGTCGCAAGCCTGGTAAACAATATTAACATATCAATTCCGGAATATATTTGATACAATAATCAATTTAATACGGTAGTCACACATAAATAGAAATCTTATCGAACTAGGAGCCCGCTCCGGCTCCGCTCGGGTCTTTAACAAAACTTTTAACGATATTTGACGTTGTTTTATTTTTTTAAATAAAATAACACTTACTGCAGCATAACGATAATAGTTAAGTCATATGCTGTCGCGACACTTTTTGTAAATAATAATGTGTTCTGCAAAGTCGTAGTACATTATTTTATTCTATTATCAATAGTTTTCGTAGGGCACGCGATGTAAAGAATATTTTAGACAATTTTTTTACACCTTGGGTTACATTATTGGAGTTTAGGAAGTATCCCTAACCCTAACCCTTTTTGGTAAGGATCCCTAATTTTTTTCAAAAAAGATTATAGCCTATGTCACTTTCAACTATGTCGCTTTCAAACAGTGAAAGAATTTTTCAAATCCGTTCAGTAGTTTCGGAGCCTATTCAATACAAACCAACAAACAAACAAATCTTTCCTCTTTATATTATTAGTATAGATGAGAAACCGTTTTACAATAATAATGTCGAATGATGATCGCGACTCATAGTGTGACGTGAGAAAATCTTGCACCAGTAAGAAGGCGTCATCCCACTGGTCACGCGATGAAAGCTCCCTCATTCAGATGATACTCAAACGAATATAGAAATTAGGACTTAGCAGTGACGTAGTGGACTTGTATGTTTTCATTTATATATTTATTTATTTTTTTAAAAAAAGTACTGCCACATCACAAACATTTAACATTGAAAATAACTTAAACTATTTAATTTATGGTCTGATGCATGTGACAATAATGGCGTACATAACATTGACAATTCATCGGCTCGAAGATGGAATACAATAATATAGAAATTTTACCTTCCAATAAAATTTGTATTATGTTTCCTAAGACGTCCGAAGTCCATTATGAGAGAGTACATCGTATGATTTCCACTGCAGGTCGCTAAATTTGACTACTTCCGTTTCCTAAGTCCCATCTACAGCGCCCTCTATAACGTCTGGAACCGAACCAACAAGCAAAGACAAGCCGCCATATTTGACATTGTTCGGCTCATAATGATGGATGTAGCCCCAGGAAGACATTATCTGGACTTCGGACGTCTTAGGAAACATAATACAAATTTTATTGGAAGGTAAAATTTCTATATTATGTGTTCCGTTTGACGTCCGAAGTCCATTATGAGAGACTGTTTGTTATCTCCTGGTGGCTTGTATTTGAAATAAAATAAGATTTATTTAAAAAGCAACAATGTGACTTATTGTGTTTAATTACGCAAAGCTTAAATTAAGCACGTAATTTAAATTAATTGAAGGTAACCGTATAATATTACCCACTGAATTCAAATCGACCTAATAAGATTTAGGACGAAAATACTGAGAAAGATTTCTCAGAATTTATATCAGTGTTTGATGCATTAATAATAAGTTTTTGATAGAACTTTCTAAAAGTATGTCAGTTATCTTTAGCTGAAATATCATTAATTTGGTAATTTCCTACCCAGTTTAAAGTTTTCACCACCGCTCTACAGCTTCCAACTGAGGCCTGAATACCTGAGTCTCCTAAAAGACTTTTTACCCAACTACTAATCCTCGCTGCAGTAGCTGGCTTAGTGGAGCCTTTAGTTGCTAAGAATAGATTAAATATTCCCACTGGTTTGCTGTGTCATATTCACTAGATTGCGTAGCCAGTATACTGCATCGATGATCAATTGGTCAGGAGCAGCCACGAATGTCCAACTGGACTGTTGGTGTGAAGATCAATTAGTTTTCGACCCAAATATCAGTAATTTAGAAGGTGCAGGCTTTGTCAAGGAAATAGATTTCAGTATGTTTCACTGTCGGGCTCGAAGCTATTTTTTATATCCGATAGAGTTTCACAAACGGACGCTATATAACAGACTTATAAACTAGAATGGTCCGGTAGGAGAGACCATGAGATAAATACAGATAACAGAGAAATCTAGCTACATTTTCTAATTCGGGTACACGAGAATTAATACATTTTCTTGACAAAACCTTACCCCTTATTCCAAATAGGGGCGTATGTTCTTATCGTAGACTCTCTCCTGCCAATGTCCATGTCCCTGTCAGCGTGTCCCACCCAAAATGAACCAAGCTTCCAGGTGTAGATTGCTGACAGCCTGGCGGTAGCATTGTCAGTGTCCACCAGACTGATGTTCAGATCTCTGAGCTTCTTGAGTCGCTTGAGGGCAGGTGATTTCAGGTCTGGCCTCCACAGGGGCTTCTTGCACTTGGGTACCACTAGTATGTACCGACCTGAGGTTGAGTTGAGGTGGTCCAGCACTCTGGATATCAGACCGAGCGGCGGAAACGGCCATGCTAGTCAGTAATGCCAAGATCTGCTGAACGCGTTGTAGAGGCAGGCGTTCGAGTTTTGCTTTGATGGGTGGACGAGCTCACAGCTCACCTGGTATTAAGTGGTCACTGGAGCCCATAGACGTCAAGAACGTAAATGCGCCACCCACCTTGAGATATAAGATCTAAGGTCTCAAGTATAGTTACAACGGCTGCCCCACCCTTCAAACCGAGACGCACCACTGCTTCAGGGCAAAATACCTACTCGCGCGGACTCACAAGAGGTAAACAGTTTTTTTTTTTTTTTTTTTTTTTTATCCATGAGCGGTCCGAGACGCGAACAAGTTCCCCACAGGCTGAATAGCCTAGTAGTTGCTTTTTCTGTGAGATACCACTCCAAGCCGCCGCGATTGCGTAAGAGGTGATCGGCTTCAGTATTGTACAGTCCCGGTAGGTGGTGAGGGAGAAGTACAACTTTGAGGTGGTCTATTAAGTTAAGCAATTTTCCAGTCAGATCTAGCAATTATCGTGACCGGGTTCCTCCCTCGTTCTTTATGTAGGAAAATTCTGTTCTGTTGTTTACAAGGGCTCCCCACTGAATGTCCGACGCGTCGGTGATGACGTGGTTCGTGGCCATTCTCTGTGGATGAATTGGTGTGCTCTGACTGACTTTCTCTAACCACCAATCCAGCTCTGTACGTACCTCGTCCGAATACTGCTTTGGTAAATGAGGATACCTCCTGAGCTTGTTGCTGTGGTACTGCAAGGACTCGGCAAAGCAACTTTCCCCGGTGGGTGATGAAAGTCGCAAAGTTGAGATATCCTAAAAGGCTTTGCGCCTGCTTTAGGTTCCAACCGCCGGCAGTAAGTCGCACGAGCAAATTCTTGGGCAGGGACTTTGTCTTGGATTTGGTGTCCCATACGATTCCCAGAAAGTCTATCAAGCTCGTCAGTGTCATAACCGGTTGCTTAGATGGGTGGACGAGTTTACAGCTTACCTGGTGTTAAGTGGTTACTGGAGGCCATAGACATCTACAGCGTAAATGCCGCCACCCACCTTGAGATATGAGTTCTAAGGTTTCAGTATAGTTACTTGAGATTTCAACAAGCATACGGCCCACCTGAAGGTGAATAGTTACAGTCGCCGATGGACTTCAGCAACGCCAGGGGCAGAGCCAAGCCGCTGCCTACTGCTTAATTCTCTCCACAAGCCTCGTTTGAAGAAGGACATGTCATAGCGCTCGGGAAACACCGCGGAGGGAGCTCATTCCATAGCCAGCTGGTACGTGGCAAAAAAGACCTCTGGAAACGCACTGTCAATGAACGCAGCGGTTCCAGATAATATGGATAAGCTTTGCTCCGATGGCGGGAGATGTTCTGCCCTGGTGTACAAGCACATAACCACTAGTCGCAGACCCTTCTGGCGAAGTATTTCGGCTATTTAGTTTGTCACTGAAGCAAAAATCCGCGGTGGTGCAGCTAAGCCGAATGGCAGACATATCATCTGAAGTAGACGACCCTGATAACTGATCCCGAGAAACGTCATTGATAGATGATAATAGGCCTGGCTCATATCCAATTTGACATTCCAATCTGTTATAAAACTTAGGAACTCGATGGTGGAAAAGGTGAAAAAGACTGTTTCATGTACTTGTTCAATGCCTTGAGGTTGAAAATTGTTCGATTTTTTATTGGTCTTGGGAAGTATGAAAAGAAGAAATCTGAAAGATGGTGTCGGGGGTGCGGGTTCTAAAGCTCTATTGAATTAAATTTTGGATTTTGATTGACATAAAGTTATTATTAATTTCAATATTACGTTTGGTGGATCGAGTCCAGGTGTTTCGATATAGCCTTAGACATCCGCCTGAAAATGCTGTTGAGTAATTTATTTTTATTTCCTGATTTTCGTTCCACTTTGTACTTGTTCCCCCCTCCCCGTTTTTCTTGCTGAGGAATTATTTGGATAGCATCGCTCAGAATATCTGTTTTCGGCCTCTTTAGATGTATTGGAATGTGGCCTACCTCGACATGGCTTTGCATTGGCAGTACAAGCCGAGGGTTCCGGCGATGCGGGCCGGATGCGAGTAGCAGACGGTGCCGCTTTTGTAATTTATCAATACCACCAATTTTCTGTATATATGCCAATAATAAGTTGGGGTTAAACATAATCACAAGAAGAAGATATTTTCTCTATATCTTCCCTGATATATCTATCCTTTAATTTCTTTACGAGGTATCTACGACGCTATCGTATAACCTCGGCTCGCTTAACGAAAATTATTTGAAGGATATCTTTAGAAACTTTTATAGGCGAAATCGTTACCGAATAGCGGTTTAAACTTTTCGTAAAAGGCGGAAGTATTAAGCTGAACATTCTCTGAATTTGACCCGTCGGCAAGGTTTTGTATGGCAGCATAACGCATTCGTTCTGTGCCAAAAGAGCATTAGATAACGCAGGAAAACATTTTTTTTTTTTTGAACCTCCGAATACTGCACCGCGTTCCAAGTCGGCTAGTCAAATCTTTGCATATCTGGTTCTTTTATAGAAATGCTCAAATTTCAAAACCTACCCGCTTCTGGTAACGGACGGTCTGGTGGCAGACGTAAAAACTATTCGTCGTTGTCTAATTTCGATTGGAAGTTGAAACCAGATAAGACATTATTATTATAAGATGTTGGTATTTGTAAGTATAAAGGCGGGACCACTGGTGCACGACCAGCAATAGCATGATTCGAAGTTAAAATAATATTCACATGACTCACCCATTATTGCGACAGTAAGTCAAACCTTTTATTCAGATCTCGCGACCAGTCACTTTTTCGAAGTTTTCTTGCTGGTCCCTAGTCTTTATTTTCCGACGAACCCGAAGAAATATCCGAAGAAATCGAAGAACTATCCTCACTTAAATTTTACTTTGAAAGGCGCGATAACCTCGTCACTCATTGTAGAGCCTTGGAGGTTTCATGAAACGGAAGATAATCATAACACTTGTTTGAAACAAACTTTCTACTTCAAATCTCGAAAGTTGCTTATAACATTTTAAATTACTAACTTCTTAAAATATTAACGACCGCACGTGGGAAAAAACGACGCAACAATGTCAAATATGGCGGCTTGTCTTTGCTTGTTGGTTCGGTTCCAGACGTTATAGAGGGCGCTGTAGATGGGACTTAGGAAACGGAAGTAGTCAAATTTAGCGACCTGCAGTGGAAATCATACGATGTACTCTCTCATAATGGACTTCGGACGTCAAACGGAACACATAATAATAATATAAGAATACCTAATGAAAACATACTTTGAAATTTAAATTTAAGAAGTAAAACAGTAATAATTGTTGAAATATTAACATGAATGTCTAATAAATGTCATGACATATCAAAAAGAAAAGAAGAAATTTCAATACAATATCAAGCAACAATGAAGACAAATCTTCAGACAAATAACAAACAAGACACAGTCATTATCATCATCATCATCAGGCTATAGCAGTCCACTGCTGGACATAGGCCTTTCCAATTGCTCGCCACTGATCCTCGGCTTCTCTCATCCAGCTCCTGCCAACCACCCTGCACAGATCATCACTCCACCGAGCCTGAGGGCGTCTTGCACTGAGTTTGCCAATTCGCGGTCTTCACACACAGTCGCATCAGTCGAACGAGTTCATATCAAGCGATTTAAACTGACCTGAACAAAGCATTGATGAGAGAAGATTTCCCGGCGCCGGTCCTGCCGACGATGCCGACCTTCTCTTTGGGTAGGATGATGAAGGACAAGTCCCGGAGCACGGCAGGCTCGCCGGGCGCGTAGTACAGATGTACGTGGCGGAACTGCACGCCGCCCGCCTCCGGCCACGAGGGGGGAGGCTTCTTGTCGCCCTCCGACTGGAGGGGGGGCTCCGATTCTATGTTCGAATATTCGTCGATCCTGTTTGTTAATTATTAATCATTAAACATTCTATTTTTTAAAAAAAAAGTAATATATTTGAAGTGAAACTTCTAATGCGAATTCCATCAAGGTTGCGTTAAACGTTACCAAACCATACTAGAAAGAGACAGAGCGAGAGTGAATGCGTGGCACTCGAACGCATGCACATAGTATACCTGTTACAGGCCAGCGCGAGCGTTAGCAACGAGTAGCGTCCAATAATTTAATGAAGTATTTAAAAATAATATAAAAGTGTACAAATAAGTGAGGACTCCCAAGAGGTCCTACCACCAGTGATTACGCAAATTATAATTTTGCGGGTTTGATTTTTATTACACGATGTTATTCCTTCACCGTGGAAGCCAATCGTGAACAATTTGTTGAGTACGTATTTCATTAGAAAAATTGATACCCGCCTGCGGGATTCGAACACCGTTGCATCGCTACATACGAATGTACCGGACGTCTTATCCTTTAGGCCACGACGACTTCCTTCGTTTCACTTCATTCACGTACAACAAGTTGTACGCGCACCGTTTTTTTGATGACAATCTCTATGAGCACATTTTTAATCATTTCAATGTGTTAAGTTAAATGCACCGCAGAGTGTTACGAAACATGAAGTGTGTTTAAAAAAAAAGTTATATAAAAATAATTACGCTATCTCTATATTTGGCTATATATATTTTTTTACATTTATTTATTACACATTTGTAAACATTATTTTTGCGCGATTTGTTTTTTTGCCTACTCAAATTCAAATTCATGAAAACTTAAACCTCATTGCTCCATAATAACTATGGTAAGCTTAGGCCACTTTTGCGTTGACGGCCTCATTTATCCTAATACATATAAATATTTCATAATTATGTGGAGGAAGTCCACAAAGACCCTATTGCATATTACTATACTGCTTTTTGAAGCAACTCACCTCTCGACACTGGTCATTTGGTTCTCCAGTTCGGTGGACTGCCGCATGCCCCACTGGAACATGCCGGTCAGACCCATCGCCTGCGTTATGGCCAGACCAACGTCCCCTCCGTACTTCTCGTTGCCCAGCACCAGGAAGCTCATGGTGACCACCGCGATGTAAACAACGCACACCAGATCCAACCAGAAACCGAACGCTCTTGAGCTCGCTATGAACATGTACCTGCAATTCGCGGTATAAGAACCAGATTAACGTATCTACAAAAAAAAACATTTTTTCTCCTACCTTTTTTTTTATTGCTTAGATGGGTGGACGAGCTCACAGCCTACCTGGTGTTAAGTGGTTACTGGAGCCCATAGACATCTGCTACGTAAATGCGCTACCCACCTTGAAACATAAGTTCTAAGGTCTCAGTATAGTTACAACGGCTGCCCCGCCCTTCAAACCGAAACGCATTACTGCTTCACGGCAGAAATAGGCGGGGTGGTGGTACCTACCCGCGCGGACTCACAAGAAGTCCTACCATCAGTACCTACGCCGAAAGTTCGGTTTTCGTCCCGCTTCGTCGGAAGAAAGTGTAATTTTTCCTCCCTGGGTACAAGTGCGCATGCGCGTTAGTGTCTACGTCTGCTCTCACGCACCTAAAATTCTCCGCCATCGTTATGCTCGGGTGATTTGCAATATTGTGTTTAGTGTAAAAGTGAAATAAACAAAAGGCAATAAAATTTAATAGCGAAGTATTAAACAAAGATGAATTCATCAGACAGTTCTTATTCATTTAGTAGTACGTAGTTTATTTAAAAATTAAAAAACAGTTAAACTGTTTTTTTATGAGAATGTACTATTTTTTTTCATGAAACGGTTCAACATATTATTATAGTCTTTTATGAATTGCCAAAACGACGTAGCGGTATAGTTGATATTTAAAAAATTCCAAAACAACTAAAAAGCCTAAGAATCACTTTCAATGGAACCAGAAAAACGTATTATGCGTACCGTTTAGTTAGTTCTAATTGTATTCCTCAAAATTGAGAAAATGTAGTTATGTTTATCTGACTCTTACACCGCGAATTTCAATGCTAATTACTCTTATCTTCTATAAATAAATTCAATGTATTTAAATCCCATCGCTTAACTGAAGAGATATAATGTTCGGTGCATTTGGGTTACAAAGGCAAACAATATTAACTACATAAAAACAGCTATCCAACAAAGTGCTGAAAAAACAGAATTCGAAATGACATGTTGTTAAAAGAACAAAGAGTGATTTTTGCCATATATCTTTCAGTAGAAATTCACTTATAAGGTGTAATAGTGGACGAAGTGAACATACGGAGTGGAAACTCCGATGACGGCTTGTTCTTCATTTTCGTTTTACCAAAACATATATTCCCGGACGTGTAATCATTTGGTAAGTTTATTATTATTACTAGCGGCACGCTCCGGCTCCGCTCGGATCTTAACAAAAGTTTCAACAATATTTGACAACATTTTTGTTCTACAAAGTCGTAGTGCATTATTTTATTGTATTAACAATAGTTTTCGCAGGGCACGCAATGTAAATAATATTTTAGGTATTTTTTTTACACCTTGGGTTACATTATTGGAGTTTTAGTAATGATCCCTAATTTTTTTCAAAAAAGATTATTGCCTATGTCACTCGGGAATAGTGTAGCTTCCTAGCAGTGAAATAATTTTTCAAATCGGTTCAGTAGTTTCGGAGCCTATTCAATATAAACAAACAATACTTATAGATTACGGGTCCTTGTGAGTCGCATCACTCAGTGAGTTAAAAAGTTCAATTATCATTAGGCTCACCAAGCTGAACTGTGCAGATCCTGATGATTGTCGAATTCCCTGATGAGAGCCTCTTGAGCGCCGAACGCTCTGATGGTGGTGATACCTTGCAACGAAGCGTTGAGGTGCGAGAACACGGGACTCCGAGCTGCCGTACAAAAGATTATTTACATTAATTATTTAGTTTTTAATGATTGTACTGATGAATAATCTCACGATCCGTCTCGTGGGTTAAAGAGCTCACAGATATCAACAGTTAATGGCGCCACCCACTTTTGGACAGAGTTCTAAATCTCAGTTCTTTAGTACAACGGTTTTGCCCCACCCTTCAAACCGGAACGCATTACTGCGGCAAAAATGGACAAAATAGTCGTACCTACAGGTGTGGACTTATAGGTAGCTCTACTCCCCCAATAAAAGCTTGCTTCGTTTTTTTTAAATAGTTTAGTAAGATGTGACCACATACAAACATACCAAAAGAGAAACTTTCTCATATAGGACAATAAAATTGATTGCTGTCTCCCATTGTCGGTAGGTGTGTGAAAGCACAATGAGTAGCATTATGTTTGCTTGACATTTTTATTGTTTAATTACACGATTACACTTACAGTCTTGTTATGAAATATCGATGTCAAATAATTTAATTGTAAATGTTTACAGGCTTAATGTGTGGTGGACGAGCTCACGGCCCACCTTGTGTTAAGTGATTACCAGAGCCCATAGACAACTACAATGTAAATGCTTTCACAAATCTTGAGTTATGAGTTCTAAAGTCTCACTTTTAACCGTACAACGGTTGCCCCGCCCTTCAAACCGATACGCATTACTGATTCACGGCAGAAATAGGCAGAGTGGTCGTACCTACCCGTACGGACTCACAAGACGTCCTACCACAAGTTTTTTTTTTATTCACTGGAATTCGTAATTTGAAATTTTGTTTTCATTAGGCCAAAGCTATGTACATTAATACGGGTTTGCTGAGTGCATATAGCATTTAGATTGCAATCCAGATTAGATATAGGTACTACTTGTACGATTTAGCTAATTTGTACTGTAATGATTGTAATTTGTTTTGTGCATCAATAAATTAAAAAAAAAATAACAAAATTTATTAACACTGATGCATTTATAAAACTTTATATGTATTTATTTAATGTGTCAACTATAGGGCGGTTTACCCTATACGGAAGTTGTTCTTCGCGATATGAAAATAGATTGGATGCTTTAAGGTCACTCACTCACACCCTCGAGGCGTTTGATGTTCCGCGACGTGGCCAGGTAGAATATGCGGAGCCCGTAGAAGATGACGCCGATCGCCACCGTCGGCACCAGAAGCCAGTAGTTCACTATCGCCACCACGACCACGATACCGATCAGCGACAGACCGATCTGAAAGTTTACAATTTTAACATGTACTGAAAAAAAAATTTACATATAATTTAGATTTAAAAAAAAAATTATATTAAAATAAGCTTTAGTTTTTCGACAGCAATAAGCAAGTACTTTCGGTTTAAAGGGTGGGGCAGCCGTTGTAACTATACATGAGACCTTAGAACTTGTATCTCAAGGTGAGTGGCGCGTAGTAGAGTTCTATGGGCTCCAGTAACCATTTAACACCAGGTGGGCTGTAAGCTCGTCCACACATCTAAGCAATAAAAATAATAATAATTATATAATAATATTCCTAACAAGACTGCGAGTTTGTTTTCAATGAATGCGTCTCTTTTAATCGTGTAATTAAACAATAACAATATTTAATATCTGGGAAAGTGCACAAATGTGGGAAAATGAAACAAAGTCGCTGGAGGTAACTTCTCGAAATCCTCCAAAAAGTCAACTGAAAATTTTCAGTAAATGACCACCATTTTACTGAGATTATATTTCATCCCATATCATCTCATCTTATTTCGTTTTATTTCATCTCAGTTGATTAATATCTCAAATTAATCATCTTCATTTCATTTCACTCCATACAATCATTTTTCATTAAAATAAGAATATGAATCAAAATAAGACATGACTTAAAGGTCTTCGTTACCAGATCATAAAATCCCTTATAAAAAAAAAAGAATAAACACGTACTTGTAGGACATCAATAACGGCAGAGGGCAGCACCTCATCGACAGCGCCCATGTCCTTGGAGAAGCGGTTGAGGATCCGGCCCGAGGGGTTGACGTGGAAGAAACGCATGGGGGCGCGGGTGATGGCCGCGAACATGTTGTTGTGCAGGCGGGTCGAGGCGCGCATCGCTATCCAGAAGAACATAAACGAACGCAGCAACGTGACCGCTACCAGAGCCGCTACGATACCTAGATAGATCACATTTATATCATTACTAGCTGTAACATCCGCTTCGCTGGGCATTTAAAATTAACATTATTATTTCTCACCCCCACAAATATTCTCATCATGAATAATAAAAATCGATCGAGAGATTTAAATAATTTCCTTTTTTTGTCTGTGGTTGCACAGAAAAAAAAACGAATAGGAATGGTTATTGTCTTATCTGTACACTTTCAATAGACAAAGTTTACGACCACACTCGTTTGAAGATGCATGCAAATAATGATATCTCTTTTTTCCATTCTTCATCCCCACTACATAAAATCTGTACGTTCATTCACTTTTTGGTATTAACAACATTTTTCGTAATTAAGATAACCCGTTTTGTTCATTGAAGGTATGGAAGATGTTTATTGCTATACTTATAGATGGATAGAAAGCAATTTGTAAAATGAACTACCATTTGCCTGTAATCGTTTGTAAAACTTACCAGTGTAAATATAAATGCAATCATAGCGAGACAGGCCGACATCAGAGAAGATCGCATTATCGACTCTAGGGTCCGCGGCTTGTAAACTTCCCGTCTCATTTCGATCATCGAAAGTGCGCAACGTATGAGATGCGTAATTTTTCTCTTCTAATTTTACCCTGTCGGAAAATATTTCAACATAATGTTACCTATTAATTTCTAATTAAACTATTTTCAATCTTTTCAATCTTTTGTTTAGCTTTTCTGCCTTTTCAAGTAACCTCGATGAGTTATTCTAGATTTACTGAACTAGTAGATGAGCTCACGGGGCTCAGATCTGACGTTGTTGCTAACACTAACCCTAGCAAGAGCCATGCTTCGCAGAATCTACCACCGGATCGGAAACGGGACCCACTGAGAAGATCCGGCGAGAAACTCAGTGGGCTTTTGTTTCGCATCACATTCTCGACAATATCGGAAAACAGAGACATTCGTTAAAGGCAGTAAAATAGTAGTAGTAGTAGTAGTGTATACAAATTTGGGAATTGTTTTTTATTATTATTATTAAATGTGACCACCGTTTAGGCTTAGGCAGCGTCACCTTTATACCTCATATACTATAGTGTTTCTCTTGGTCTAAGAAACTGAAATTACCAGAAGCTGGTCCACCAATCGGAGGCAGAACCGAGTAGTTGCGCTAAGACGGCGACAAGCAGCATCAATGTGATCACGAATGCGTTACCGCAGGCTCGCAGGTAGGCGCCGTACACGCGCCCCGACACCGCGCCCGCAGACTTCATCTCCGCCTCCTCGCGGGTGCCTTCCGGGGGCGCCGTCGCCGTCAGGTTGTCCACCGAGCTCACCTGAAGACGTTCAATTTTTATTTTTTTTATTGATTCGATGGGTGGTATTAAGTGATTACTGGAACCCATAGACATCCACAACGTAAATGCGCCACCCACCTTGAGATATAAGTTCTAAGGTCTCAGTATAGTTACAACGGATGCCCCACCCTTCAAACCGAAACGCATTACTGCTTCACGGCAGAAATAGGCAGGGTGCTGGTACCTACCCGTGTGGCGCATTTACGTTGTAGATGTCTATGGGCTCCAGTAACCACTTTACACCAGGTGGGCTGTGAGCTCGTCCACACATCTAAGCAATAAAAAAAAATCATAAGAGGTCCTACCACCAGTAACTATTGTCATATACTATACTCACGGAATGAATACTCAGTTGTCGTTTCCTAAAGCTTCCGTGGAGAACCGAGTTATTATCCTCGGTGTCGGTGAGGACCGCGGCCTCAGTCGGTTTCTCTTCCTCGTGCTGATCCCGCGCCAACAACGTCGCAAAATCAAGACCAGACGCGCTCAAAGTATCGAAGTTACCGGCCGCCGCTATTGTGCCATTTTTCAATATTACTATCTGTAAAAAACACAGTAAGTTTTGTTTAAGATTTTTTCTACTATCTAATAGGGATGATATCCACGGGAAAGTAAGGTTTTACGGTTAGGTTTTAAAAAAAAGATTTTTGAAAGAGAGTTCGCTTTTATTAGCTCTATTTCATAAACAATTGAATTTTAGAAAATGGCAGAAAGGAGGTATTAGTTGAGATCGCTCCCGGCGGGTGATTGAATACGACTGACCGACTCTCCGTCGGTAACTATTACCAATAAATTTCAGTGGGATGTAATATCCCTTTAACTAAAACATGAGGAGTATGTAACAGCACGATGTTATTCAAGCGAATAAAAATATTTATATATGTCAGAGACGGTCATTAGTTTGGTAGCTAAACGAAGCGCTGCACGATTCCCGAGAGATGGCAGCACGATTGCGGTATCATCGGAACTCAGCTAACTTCGTGCTACGACAGAGCCTAGCCGATGGAGACGCCATCACACTTACCAACCAGCCTTCTAGAAGAGCGGTACATGCATCCTAAGAACTGTCATTCGTTTTCGTTTGCTAACGTCAAGAGGAGATTTCGAAATTGTTCTTAGACAACATATTCACCCCTATGATGTCTGATGATGGTGTTAATAATTATGGCTTCTCCGACATATAAAAAAGGGTGCGTGTGCTTATGTATGCGCGTAAGAAGTTGTACTTTTTATATATATATTAAATAATTAATAATAAATATTTAACGTTAATAATTTAATAATATTATGTATGAATTATATTAAATAATAAATTTGTCATTTATATTACTAAAAAATGAATGCTAATAACACTTTTTTTTACGAGTGTACATGCGCGAAAGTACACCTGCGGCTATATTCAGACTCGCCAAGTTACGTCGGTCGTATTGTAATGAGCGATTTAGTGGGCAACTTCATTCTGTTAATTTTGTGTCACGGTGCGCGCGCATCGTAAAATTTCACTCTCATCAATTTTTCATAACGCGCCTAAAGAAGTATAACTTCAATAGTTTCACCTGATCGACGTCCCTGAGGAACTGCAGCTGATGCGTGACGAGTATCCGCGTTGAGTTCCGCAGGTACCCGACCACGCACGACTCGAACAAGTGCCGACCGACGTGCGCGTCGACGGCGGACAGCGGGTCATCCAGCAAGTATATGTCGGCGCGCTTGTACACTGCGCGAGCCAGTGATATACGGGCGCGTTGACCTGAAGATTAAAAACGTTATTTATTTTTTGAAGTCAAACTTCTTTAGACGCGTTGAGAGTAAAATTTAACTCGTGACAGATTGGTTACAGCTAGAGAGAAAAGATACAATTTAGGAAGAGTGAAAGTGAAAAAATATACATAGCGTCAGAGGGAAAGGACGAGCTAGGTTGTTTTCTAGTTTCTCGTCGTACTATTTTCTTATTACTAGTGGTAACCATGCCTATTTCTGCCGTGAAGCAGTAATGCGTTTCGGTTTGAAGGGTGGGGCAGCCGTTGTAACTATACTAAGACCTTATATCTCAAGGTAGGTGGCACCTTTACGTTGTAGATGTCTATGGGCTCCAGTAACCACTTAACTCCAGGTGGGCTATGAGCTCGTCCGCCCATCTAAGCAAGAAAAAAAACAAAAAAACTTCCTCTCTCTCTCTGGGTTTGTACATTCGTGTGTAAAACCTACCTATACCCTTGACTGTGTAAAATGAAAAACATCACAGTATGAAATCGGAAAAAATGAAGAAAACCACAATACTACAAAAGAAGTTTCACTTCTTTCACGTGCACCAAGTTGCACGCGTACCAGTTTTTGTTTTTTGTTTTTTATTGATTTAAATAAAAAAATAATAATTGTATCTTGTTTATATTGTACGTTAGTTACCTCCACTGAGACTGACGCCGCGTTCGCCGACGATGGTCTTGTCTCCGTGGGGGAACAGTGTGAAGTCGCGGTCGAGCGCGCACCGCCGCACCACGGTGTTGTATCGGGGACGATCCATCGGCTGACCGAACAATATATTCTGACGGACGCTCCCTTTAAAACAATATACATCGTCGTTGTTAAACCAAAATCTTCTATGTGCGCTTTTGAGATTTAAACTTTTTGACCTTTTCGTATAGTTCACAGCCGTACACACTACCGTATAAAAAAAAACTGTTATGTGTCTATAGAAGCTTTAACCCTTTGACTGCCGCGTAGGTCACCGGTGCCCCACGCGGCGCACTGAAGTACATAATTATGCCGGTTTAAATTACTAAGACGCCGAAATATCCAGTAGACTCTGGGAAAGACGAATCCAAGGATACTGAAATCGAATGTATTTCTGGGAGTCCTAAAAGATTAAAAGAAAAGTTATCCAGGCGCCTGTGTAAGAAATCGATAATATTACTTCAATGCGCCGCGTCGGGCACCGGTGACCTACACGGCAAAGGGTTAATATTTATGTATAGCTTTCATTTGATATAGTTCAGTTCAGTTCAGTTTCAGATAAAAATTCACTTTCATATAAAATTTTATACGAAAATGTTTTTACTCGTTAATTCAAAATAGAGTTTTTGCACATAACAGATTTTGGTTTGACAGCGACGACATAACGTTCAAATTTTTAAAACTGTTTTACCGTATTTTAAAATAAAACGTGAATGTTATCCACGTGTTCCTATTTGGATGACAGTATTAAGTTTTTAAAGGATTTTATAACCTGGTAACTAGGACCTTTAGGTCATGTCTTATTTTAATTTATATTCTTATTTTTATGAAAATTGATAATATGGAGTGAAATGAAATGAATTGAATGATTAATTTGAGACTTTAATCAACTGGGATGAAATGTAATGAGATGATATGGGATGAAATATAATCTCAGTAAAATGGTGGTCATTTACTGAGATCTTTCAGTGGACTTTTTGGAGGATCCCGAGAAGTTACGTCCAGCGGCTTTGTTTCATTTTCCCACATTCACAGATCTTAAACAGTTAATAAACCACCGTTATTACACATTTAAACCTGAAGAAACACTAAATAGACATCACACAACATCACTTTTCGCGTTCCCGCCAAAAAGTCCGGCAGTTAGAGATGGACAGATGATCCGAGAGCTGGTACCAATTTTTGGGTAGGTATTTGAGGCAAGCTGAAAACTTGTCACATACCTCTCCTATTATATTCCAACACGGAATTGCAGACCTGGCTGGTGAGTAGCAGGGCTAAATCAACCCCAACATTTTTAAAAATATTATTTTTTTTCCCCAAAAATCTATTTGGAAATGAAAAGAAACCTTACAACAGCACGGTGCTCCCCTCCGTGGTGTTTTCCGAGCGCTATGACATGTCCTTCTTCAAACGAGGCTTGCGGAGAGTACTTAATGGTAAGCAGCGGCTTGGCGTCTTTAATTTATCTATTGTTTCCATATACACGGATACATGAAAACATTTAAATTTTGTAAGTTACCCGCAAAGAGCCAAGGCTCTTGGCTCGCGTAGGACACTGTTCCACCGACGTGCACGCTTCCCGACGCGAGCGGCAACTCGCGCAGCAAAACGTGCAGAAGGGATGACTTGCCCGCGCCGACTGGGCCTATTACTGCTATTAACCTGAAATTTTATTTACAATAGTGGTAACCACGGATAATACACTTAATAGTAGTAACTTTATTCTGTTTTCGCGACTCCTACATACATACATATATTAAAACTAAATTTACGATTAAGGTCCCGTCTTTTATTATCATTTTTGACCTTTCAAATGCTTTACCATTTTCGTGGTCACAGACGACTAGGGTGTTTTTTTTTTCTGCTCTAATTGCCAGACTTCAAGATACTGTTACTTCAGTCTGTGTGACATGAAACGCCAAAACTGTATAAATATATTTTTTGTGTATTAAATTTAATTCAAATTTTAGTTAATTATTTATAAAACTATTAATTAACAAATTCATTTTGTTGGATTTTATTCTAAAGGCACTGTTGCCATGGTTGTAGCTGATAAAGTTTTTTTTATATATCGAAGGGTGAAAGGCTTTATAGTTTAAACGACATTTTTGCAACTTTACAGGAAAGCCACTTAAAATTGAAAAAAAAAAATCATTGCAAAAAAACTTATTCAGCTATTTCAATGGGCGAACCTTTATTGAAGTTCAATTACAGACATCGAATTATTGATGCTGATACCAAATAAAACGGGCATTTAAATTATTACAAAGATAGATGTCGTGTATTAAGCGAAATGTGCTTAAACCAAATAGCATTTCACTCCTAGATATAAATCGATTGTATATGTTACTTAGCTTACATACAATATGTATTAAGTAATTAGAAATAAGACCGTTAATACTCACTTCCCCGGTTTTATGGTGAGAGACAGATCGGTGAGAGTGTTTTCCGGATGCGACTGTATCCATTTGGCGGTGGCGTGCTTGAGTCTCACGCCGCGGGAGTCCTCTTCGACGCGAGCCGATAGTTCTTGTTCGTCCTCTTCGCTCGCTTCTATGGGGGCTAAGTTTACGTTTCCTGGATTTAAAGAACGAATTGTTTTCTTATTATTATTATTTTCATTGCTTAGATGGGTGGACGAGCTCACAGCCCACCTGGTGTTAAGCAGTTAGTGGAGCCCATAGACATCCACAATGTAAATGCGCCACCCACCTTGAGATATGAGTTCTAACGTATGAGTATAGTTACAACAGCTGCCTCACCCTTCGAACCGAAACGCACCACTGCTTCACGGCAGAGATGGGCAGGGCGATAGTACGCATCCTTGCGGGCTCACTAGGCGCCCTTCCGAAAATAGTATTTTCAATTATTATTTACCAAGTATATAATCTAGAACGATCCATACCATTACCCTTGGCTTCTTTGGTTTCTGCGGAACTATCACCGGTGGCTGTCAATTTCGAATCATCCTTTTTCACATCCAACTCATCGCTGGCGGGCAACAGAGAATCCTTTGTCACCTCCTTGGGTTTCGTTGAGGTTTGTATCTCGGCCAGTCCGGGAACGGGTTTGTTTGTGTCTTCGTATAACATGAAGCTCTGAAGCCGTTTTATGGATATCAAAGCTTCAGCTACTTGAGCAATACCTTTAAAGAATAATGTAGCATTTATTTATAGGCTGACCTTTCAATTGTGCAGCAGCTTCCCCATTTTGTGGTGGAGAGAGAGAAAGAGAGAGAGAGAGAGAGAGAGAGAGAGAAAGAGAGAGAGAGAGAGAAAGAGAGAGAAAGAGAGAGAGAGAGAGAGAGAGAGAGAGAGAGAGAGGGAGAGAGAGAGGGAGAGAGAGAGAGAGAGAGAGAGAGAGAGAGAGAGAGAGAGAGAGAGAGAGAGAGAGGGAGAGATAGGGAGAGAGATAGGGAGAGAGATAGGGAGAGAGAGAGGGAGAGATAGGGAGAGAGGAAAAGAGGGAGAGGGAGAGAGGGAGAGAGAATGAAATCAGAAAGAGATTAAGGATAACAGATTCTAAGCTTAGTATTTCTCAGAAACCAAATTCGTTGATTCCCCTACTCTATAGATGGTTCGTTTCACTTTTTCCATAGTCAATTATCGAAGAAAGTTTTATGGACATGTAGAGATAGCTATCGTAAAACAAAAGATATTTCACAATTGCCTGAATCTCGTTAACGATATCTGTAATATAACCTTACATATACAGGCGTACCTTGTATAACACGTGTTTCTAATTTAACACGATTACAAAAAATCGAATACATAGGTTCGAAATTAGAATATTTCTTAATTGCGTTCAGTAAGGGAAATCCCCAACTTTCTAAGCAATAAGCAATAAAAATAAAAAGAAAAACATTATTTATTGTCACTAGGAAATCTCTCATTCTATTTTGAGAAGTGATAGTATGGGTTTATCTCTTTGTAAATGGAATTGATAAAAGTTATTGCTTGGTTTGTTTTGAACATTTTGAAAAGTAAAGGGAAAAAAAGTAAAGGGAAAAAAAGTAAATAATAACTGTTTTTTACAAAAAATTACTATGGCAATATTTGAGAGTTAAAGGTTAAAGGTAAAGTTTGTTAATGATTGACAAGAACCAAAAATTTAATTCATTCCACAAAAAAAAAAAACTGGAATTTTAGATTGTATAATAAATTGCGGTGACAAGCCTACATCGATTACAAAATCATTAAATTTAAACGAGCCTACTATATAAGCTATCATAAAATTTTAAACCTTAAGACACGATTTCGATATAACATTACGCATTGGTTTTATTTATATTATTCCAAAGTTTCGTATAACACAGTATCGATATAGTGCGTACGGTACGAATTAATCGTGATATACGAGGGACGCCTCTATACAAGTTCCTAAAAACATGATTCGGATCGAACAATTTGACTCGTTCAATTAAAGGTCTTCCCTTTGTTGATATTCTATCAAAATTATAAAGTGAGCGCAGTCCAGTCCAGCCCAGTCCTAATCTTTAACCGCATTCTGTAAAAACCGTTCCATTATTCAAATCGAAATGCGTTGTTTGGCGGCAGAAACAGGGAGGTTACCCAAGCATGTGAATTATATATACGTTATTTACAAATATATCCTGGCTAAAAAAAAAGCATATATATCAGTCAGAAGAAGAAGACATGGGTGGAGTGTGTGAATGACGATATGAGAGAGAGAGGAGTGAGTGTTGAGATGACGGCTGATAGAAGAGAATGGAAGAGAAAAATTAGCTGTGCCGACCCCACCTAGTGGGATAAGGTGAAGAAAAAGAAGATATAGGTCAGTCACCTTGCGGAAAGAACACGGTCATGGACTGCCTCAATATACTGTAGAAGCTCGTTATAACGAACACTTGTTTGGCGGTGATCACATTGTTCACCAGCACGTACGCCAGTATCGAACAGAATAAGCAACTGCGCGTCGTGAACATTATGAACGAAGTGAGCACTCCTCGGATGTAAGACGTCGCTCGGATTTGTTTTATTTCGTGTCTGAAATCAAAATAAAACTAATATCAGATTACGTGTTAACTGTAACATATAGGTGACCCTTTCCGCCTACCGTATCGTTGGTAGCCTAAGGGACTATGCGAACGAATAAGTCGTCGTGGCCTAAGGGATAAGACGTCCAGTGCATTCGTGTTGAGCGATGCATCAGTGTTCGAATCCCGCAGGCGGGTACCAATTTTTCTAATGAAATACGTACTCAACAAATGTTCACGATTGACTTCCACGGTGAAGGAATCGTGTAATAAAAATGAAACCCGCAAAATTATAATTTGCGTAATTACTGGTGGTAGGACCTCTTGTGAGTCCGCGCGGGTGGGTACCACCGCCCTGCCTATTTCTGCCTTGAAGCAGTAATGCGTTTCGGTTTGAAGGGTGGGGCAGCCGTTGTAACTATACTGAGAACTCAGAACTTATATCTCAAGGTGGGTGGCGCATTTACGTTGTGGATGTATATGGCCTCCAGTAACCACTTAACACCAGGTGGGCTGTGAGCTCGTCCCCCATCTAAGCAATAAAAAAAAAACACCGTAAGACTTCGGACAGAATGGGTGACAGTGAATTAAAAGAATAGAAATTGAGTTGTTTTCCAGATCACCGATGTCACTTAAGAGTGATTCTCGAAAATATATGGTAGGTACATAAGTGGCGATGTTTTATGACTGTTATTGTAATAAATAAATAATTTAAATTTATTAATAAACAATAAAAAAAATATACAGATTACAAAAATTGATATTTACAGGATATGTACATACATTCCTAACATAATTTCTTTTAAACTCATAATGATATACTTACTTGTTCTCTTATACGGTAACCCTATTTAATAAACCAAAAGGTAAACAAGGTATGCACAAGATAAAGCCATAAATGTATCAAATTAATAAGAAAATTTTCAAATATCGCTTTTCACGAAGTACCGTCTACATATCTATATATTAATACGTGAAGCAAAAACTTTGTATCCCTTTTTACGAAAATTGCGCGGACGGAGGAGTATGAAATTTTCCACACTTATAGAGAATATAGAGAAGAAGTGCACAATGCTAATATTTTTTAAAAATAATGCATAAAAGATACATTAAATCAATAAAGAAAACATTACACACACTACATACCATGTATTTGACGCACACACGCGTGCATACTATTTATTGTCAAACTTTTGTTCTTGACGTCTGTTGTCAAATTGAGAATAGATTAAATATTGTTTGTCTTTGTTAAAAAAAAATATAGTGTAGTCTTGGCGAAATTTGTGACTAAAGAAGTATACAATACAATCATAATAGTGTACAAACTTACAATTCCAATTAATTATAGTCGAATTTCGACTACTGCGGGACCTCTAGTAATAATTAATTATACATACATATATGTATGTAGACATAAAATAATAAAGGAGAAACCCGAAATCCATACAAACTTGGGCCTGGCGTTACAGTGCTAGAATTTGGGCATAAATTATAATACCTAAGAAGGTTTCATGAAATTAATAGGTATATTAGGACAGGTCGTGCGTACAAAATTACCTTTGCGTAATTAGTAGTTGTAGGGCGAATTGTTAACTCCCAAGTAAAGGTATCGCCATATGACTATTTCTGCTACGAACCGATCATGCCTTTCTGTTTATATGAATGCGTTACAATAAAATTGAGACTTCGGCCTCATGACTCACGAGTGGGCGGCCGTATACACGTTGGAATGTCTATTGCCTATAGTAACCTGACACCGCTTGGGCTGTGAGCTCGCCTGTCCATTTAGATAAATGATATTTAACTGTTGTGCTAAATACAAACTCCAGTTGTTTCCCTTCACTTTCCCCATGCTTCCCCTTCACTTTGCTTTTATGTTTTAGTATCTTTAGTTTTAGTCTCTCATTCAAAAAAAAAAAATTTGCATAATTTTGCTAATAAATCATAAGGGAAAATCTATAAAACAAAGTTGTTGAAAACCTTACGACCATTGGTCGAACGCTAGTTTAAGCATTACAATCAACGGTTACCGCGTGCAGTGTGGTTATCTCGGAAATACACGCGTGTGTAATATTAAATACTCTGTAAACGTAACGGATCGCCAGTGACGTCATCTTCTGTCGGAGGCGTTTTTACATTAAATAACGTGGGTACGGTATTAGTCGCCGATTAGTTGACGGTGGCATCGCATGTATTATGAACAATGTAATATAGCAGGAAGTATAGTCTGCGGTTCATCTGGTGTTAAGTGGTTACTGGAGCCAATAAACATCAAAAAACGCGAATACTGTCACCTACCATGAGAAATGTGTTTTAAGACTCAGTTTTGTAGTACGACGGCTGCTCCATCCTTTTTTCTCTACCTTTTTTTTTATTGCTTAGATGGATGGACGAGCTCACAGCTCACCTGGTGTTAAGTGGTTACTGGAGCCCAGAGACATCTACGACGTAAATGCGCCACCCACTTTGAGATATCAGTTCTAAGGTCTCAGTATAGTTACAACGGCTACCTCGCCCTTCAAATCGAAACGCATTACTGCTTCACGGCAGAAATAGGCAGAGTGGTGGTACCTACCCGCGCTGATTCACAAGAGGTCCTACCACCAGTAAACAACCTACCTAGTGGTAGGTAGGGAAGTGCGGCTTACCTTACCTGCGTACCGTTACCGGCGTGCCTTAGGTAGGCGCGGACGGGTAGGTGAGCTCACGGGCTCAACTTGAGAGAGTTTACTAACAATAGCCTAACCTCACAAGAGCAGTGCTTCGCAGAATCTACCACCGGATCGGAATCGCGACCCACTGAGAAGATCCGGCGAGAAACTCAGCGGGCTGTCTCTATGGGTTAGTTCAGACGGTGACCTTCACCCTTAACGCATCACTGCTTTACGCCACAAATAGGCAGGGTGGTGATACCTAACTGTGCCCACACAATGCCCTACCAGCAACCAACTCTAGAAGCAGGTCTGCTCGATCCAGGCTTTGGATCTTCAAAAATCATATTATTGTATTTTCTAAGCTAAACAATCATAACTACATGTATTACACAGCTATACAAGTGACGATATTTATCTTATTGATTTGTTTATATATGATGATAGCGCGCTGTCCGTGATCGCAGACAGTTACAACTTTAATTAAGAGTCGTTCGATACTATAAATATATCAGATGCTGTTATACAAGAAATCGATAATCAAACTTCTGCGATGTTCAGTTTTGTTTAATTCGTCACAACATTCCAGTCTATTATTTCCGCATAGAAACCATGCAATGCAATTGAGAATTCGACATTGTAATCTGGAAATGAACAGCGATATTCATATCAAGGGGTGAAGGGTTGTTTGGCTTAAGCGACGATTTACTTCTTTTTTTTCCTACCTAAGCTGATAGCCTTGAGAGGCTATATCAACGGAACCTTAACTAGTAGGTGAGCTCACGGGGCTCAAACCTGACGAGGTTGCTAACACGAGCCCTAGCAAGAGCCGTGCTTCGCAGAATCTACCACCAGATCGGAAACGCGACCCACTGAGAAGATCCGGCGAGAAACTCAGTGGGCTGTGTCTGAGGGTTAATTTACTCGTCGAGCCCTTCGTCACATGCGACGGGTTCGACGAGAACGATGACCGGTGCTTGAGGTACCTAAAAGCACCGTTAGTGGATCGGGAGGATCCGAAATGAAGTGTTTGGGGCGACGTCGACTGCTTTCCATTCTATCCGCAGGATCGGGTATGACATTTTACTTAATACGCGACATTTATCTTTATAATTAAAGGTTCGTTTTATTTGGTATTAGTATCAACAATTCGAAGCTAAACTTCATTTAACATTTAATTAATTGATTAAACAGTAAATAGCCCTCCTGTAAAGTTGCAAAAATGTCGCTTAATCCAAATAACCTTTCCCCTCGATAATATGTTTACCCATTAATGATATGAATCAAACACATACATGCTTGCTAAATCCGAATTCATAATTCATCACTATAGAAAACAATTGATGTGGCATTTGAAAATATTATAATTTATGTTAACTCACTTCCTAGCTTTGGCGACGAGGTCAGCGAAAGGTTTTTCCCAAGTGTACATCTTGATGACTTGAATACCGGATAGAATTTCATTCATAAGTCGGACACGTTCATCGGTCCTTAATGCCGTTTTTAGTCTCAAAACCGAAGTCTTCTTTCCCAAGTAAGCTGTAGGTATGGAAAAGTAAAGTCCAGGTTAATTACAAACTAAAAAAAAAAAACAACAACAACAAACAAAGTAGGTACCGCGAGTTCAATAATCTGAACAAGAAAATATCTCATCGCTTAAGCCGAGTGCAGATAGTTCAAAGTGCAGCGATTTTGTTATTCACATTCACACACGTTTTAACCTTATCATTAAACGTGCATTGATAACTATCGGCGCTTTGCTTGTGTAAATTGTCACCGCCGTGTTTTTTTTTATCATAATATTACTTAGTTGAGAATATAGAAACGGACGCCTCATAATTTTCAAAATTAACACACATACTACACAGAACTCGAGGGGAGATAATTCATTAAGTGTGACGTCATCTGTGGTGCGTCTTGTGTTGTATGATGGCTACCGTCACAAATTGTTGAACGAAAATCCCTAATGAAGCTACAATTACGTGTCGAGTTCATTCGTATAACGAGATGATACCGAAAGTAGATTAATACAAATAGTATTTAAATCGCAGTTTCAAAGGTCGCAATAGATATCTGAGCGTAAACGGACAGTCAATTATTTATCTACGTATAAAACATTGACACTGCAAATTGTTTCAATAAACAAAGTCACTTATTATACTATTTTTTTTCCATACATTGATAAATGTTGAATGATAAAGTACAAACAACTTCAGGAATATACATAATAAATATATGTTAAATCAAAAATATGTTTTTATGGCACTATTTACCAAGCTCGGTGTATTACAAAGTATTGTTTTACAAAAAAATACAATATTCATTATTACAATATTCATTCATAGCCACTTTACTTTTATATTATAGTTTTTTACCATCACCTTTTTTATTATAATTATGGTCACATTATAATATTATTTCCTACGTCGTCTATGACCACGTAAGTTGTACAGTTTTCGAAATATAATCACAATTTAAAAAAAACGCGAAATTAAACAGTAAAAATTGTTTTTTTAGTTATGAAGAACGCGAAACTAACGTAAAAAATCAATCGTATTTTTTCATTTTATATTAGACTTCGGTACTGCTCATTAGTGTATCGAAGGTATTCGATTGTCGGTGATTTCTAAATTATTATTTTTTTGCATTAATAATCTTGTTGGATAAGTATGGGCTTTTTAGGATGTATAAAATGTTTTATTAACCAAGAGCGAAGCGAAGGTTAGTCCTAAACGTTAAAGCACTAGTGTCTCGCATATTTTCGATGACATTTAACTTCATAGAAAAATTAGCTGTACCCGTCCGCTTCGCTGGGCATTTAAAATTAACATTATTATTTCTCGCCCCCCCCAAACATTCTCATCATTAACGCCCCCGCAACTGGTGTAGGCAGTCCAACACTCATGTAAATATTAGCCTATCCATTAAGTACATGTATTTTCTACATGGATACCAAGTTTCAAGTCGATCGGATGCATAGTTCAGTAGTTATAACGGAACATCCGTAAAAACCACTGTAGATTTATATATATTAGTATAGATGTCATGTCATCTTTATTAATATGAGGTTTGTGGAGAGTACTCAGAGATAGGTTGGCAGCGCTCCTTGGATTGACGATGGTCACGAGCAACGATAACCATTGACTATCAGATGGGCCGAATGCTCATCTGCCTACCGAGGCAGTGAAATAAAGATACAAACGAAACAAAAAACGCCTATTTTTTTATTATTGCCCTTGTAGCCAGACGAGCATACGGCCCACCTGATGGTGAGTGGTTACCGTCGCCCATGGACTTCAGTAATGCCAGGGCCAGAGTCAGCCACTGCCTACCGCAAAGATCCCATTTACAAAGATTTAAAAAAGAATAGGCCTACGTCAAGCTGTGGACGTCTGTGGAATGAAATAAATAATAGGAATATTATAATACATTTCCAATTAATAGATTCAGAAGTACTCTATTATGTTTGTTGACTAACCTTGCAGCGGTATGAATGCCAGCATGAAAGCTACTCCGACCACCGCGGCCCAGTTGATCTCCAGCCACATAAAGTATGTGATGATCACGGTGACCAGCGGCCCGATCCATAGATAGTGGATGAATATCACCGCGACGTCGAAACGGTTCACGTCGTTCGACAACAGGTTGACGACTTGACCGATTGTCGTCTCGCCGAGAGCGGTCTTCGATAATCGCAGAGACTGGTTTTTGAAACAATAATATTTTATTAATTAATCTGCTAGTTTTTTTTTTATTTCACCATAAAAATGCTATCTATAAATACAGCCGGCAAAAACAAAATATAAACCCGTTCAGAAAGAATTTAGAAGTCTTCATTTCATGCTAGACAAAGTGCGTCCTACTTCGAACAATGACGTCGCTGTTCTATTGCAAAGACTCTATACTTAAGATTTGTAAGAAAGAGACAGAGCATTCTATGAATCCTAACACAAACACTTTAAGCATCTCAGAACTTTTAGAACCTTTTTTATTTATAAATACCTATAGAATTTCTAATTACGTTATTCATTGAGCAATGTTTTAATTAACACGACGCCTACCCGTTAAATTATCCGGTAATATTATAAGAAACAAACCGGTAATAAGTACGCGCCAGGACGTATAAAAAGTGTAAGTACTTTCGTTTCACAACTGAGAATTTAGTCTTTGGCTTCAATATCGGAATCATGATCTGAGTTGCCTTTATGCCTGAGATATTTAACAAAAAAAAACAGTTTTTGTGATTTTATTGGTTTGAACCATTGATTGATTGAATGTTTAAAACTCATTAATAAAATTTGTAGCACACATCACATTTTTATGTTCATTTTTACGACGTATTTGGGAATTTGATATCATCATCATCATCATCATTTCAGCCTATCGCCGTCCACTGCTGAACATAGGCCTCTCCAATAGATTTCCAGTGCGACCGGTCCATTGCCACCTGCATCCAACGAGACCCAGCGCTTTTTACTAGATCGTCGGTCCATCTAGTAGGTGGCCGTCCCACACTGCGCTTGCCAGTACGTGGTCGCCACTCCAGGATCTTTCTGCCCCATCGACCGTCCTCTCTTCGTGCTATGTGGCCGGCCCATTGCCACTTCAGTTCACTAATTCTACGGGCTATGTCAGCAACCTTCGGAATTTGATATACCTTAGATTAAATTCCCATTTACGTCATCGTGCGAACCTTTTTTGTTGACTTAAAACAAATGATGAGATCCGTTTACTGTGTGCAGTCTAGTGGAAGTTTGAAGGTTAACACATCTTACCATACGGCAAGACGCGAAACGTTTTGCATTTACCTTATATAATAATATATTATACGTTATCTTTCAACGGAAGTGGCCCATGTAACTATAGACACGTACATTACTGCCTGAGCGATTCATTTTCAATTTTTATTGCATTCTATTTTATATTTATGTTCCTAACATTATTATTTTTTTGAAATACACGATTGATGACTCTATAAAGTTATATGATTAATTGATAGTAAAATTTATAGTCTTGTATGTGATATAATAATATATGCATCTATGTTTACGTTTTTCCTTATATCCTAAACGGATGTAAATGGACCAAGCAATACTATTTATGAGATATTGCGCTAATGTTCCTTTGTCGTGCAATTTAAATGAGAATGTATTTATTTTTAGTGTCCTGAATGCTAAAAGTGACAAATAAAACTAGATATACTAATTAGAACCACTTTTACGGTTTAATGTCTTGTTTTTTATTGTCCTTATATTGTTTTCGAAGTTTCAAATACTGTGTTTTTGTGTTTTTATCGACGAGTCGCGGAAACCGAAGATAATTCTAGAAATACTATAAATATACAACAAATAAAATAAGAATAAAAAAACTCTACAGCTTGTTTAACACGATTTCAGAGGTAGTCCTGTCATATACATACAATATATAATCGTTACTGGTGATAGGACCTCTTGTGACTCCGCGCGGGTAGGCACCACCGCCCTGCCTATTTCTGCCGTGAAGCAGTAACGCGTTTCGGTCTGAAGGATAGGGCAGCCGTTGTAACTATACTGAGATCTTAGAACTTATATCTCAAGGTGGGTGGCGCATTTACGTTGTAGATGTCTATGGGCTCCAGTAACCACTTAACACCAGGTGGGCTGTGAGCTCGTCCACCCATCTAAGCAATAAAAATTATAGCACTGAATACTAATTTTGAAAATCATCAGATAACTCATTCCAGAATCGATACGTTCGAATGAGGAAAATAGTGGTGATCAGGGAGTAGCTAAGTGCAGAATACAGACATATTATTTGAGCTATCCGGTCGTGAGAATGACACAATTGAATTTGTCATTTAAATAGTATTTTCCATTTAGTGTTTACCACAGCATTTCTGTATTAAGCTGATTGTAACATTCACGATCCGTTATCTAATAGAACTGTGCTTTAATAAACTCAATAACAATGAGAGATGATAACAATTAGTCTAACCTAATTAGGTACTATACATTATTAACACTATTATACAGATTTTAAACAAGTATAATCGAAATAATATGTACTTAATTTCTAACAATTTACTTTAACAATTAGTTCTAAATGAGTGTAACCGTTTCTATAAACAAAGCAGCAATCTTAATAGATTTTTCTTTAGTTTTGTTTTTTGTACTTCATTCAAAGTTTATTGTGCAAAATACAATTTGAAAATGGCGTCGAAAGTAATTTTCGAATGACCTGATTAATATTTTAAATAAAAATCTATCTATATATATAAAAATGAACTGCTGTTCGTTAGTCTCGCTAAAACTCGAGAACGGCTGTACCGATTTGGCTAATTTTGGTCTTGAATTATTTGTGGAAGTCCAGAGAAGGCTTAAAAGGTAAAAATAACAATTTTGTTTTTTCTTTGAAGTATCCCCCGTCGGACGGATTCCTTTTCTTTGTTTTAAGTTTATTTTATACAAAAGTTTAGGTCTTTTATTTATCGATTGAGGCACTACGAAGTCTGCCGGGACAGCTAGTATTAAATAAATAGCACTGTTTCACTTGCCTACATATGCGGAATGATAGCGGAATACCATTGACTTATGTCTATTTATCTTGATCACTATCTCTCTGCCGAAAGATCTAAAATCTTACTTCTTTCTGAACAGATTTATACGTTTCAATCTATTTAAAATTTTGGTGAAGTCAACTATTTGATGACTTCGACAACTTTACAGCTACATCTTTCAGTACAAGACAAGTTCTAGGTATATTGTTAGAACGGTAGCCGAATCCTGTAGATGAAACATGAATGCTTCTGCGCGCATTAAGGATTGAGCCTGAAGTCATAATTGTTTCAACACAACAGCTGCCCTACTTCGTACTGGACGCGTGATTAATTCGCGGTAGGAATTGCTGCCGGGAATCGATTACCATATTGATGTTTTGTACAGAAACTCTCATAATTACCTTTCTGTAGATGAGCGAGCAGCAGGCGACCCTGAACTTCATTCCCATGTGTAATATGGCCATCATATATGGATGCATGACGAATACATTAAGAGCTGAGCATACTACGACTGCCGCAGCGCAGAGATATGCGTCCGACTGCGTCATTTTACTGTCGGGGCTGTAATATTCCACCAGCCAACCAAGAAATATTGGCTGAGCTATCCTGTTAATCATAAAATGTGTTCTTCAGGTATAAGTTGCGTTAATATAAATAAATATAATATAAAAATATTTAAATACATAGTAATGCTTTCTATTGGCAACCGTCTCAGAATTGTAAGTTTCCACTTGAAATAGTAATATGATAAGCCTAGCCAACTGAGTTTGTTTCGCCGGTTCTTTTCAAGACTATGTCTATTTTCGGAACCTGTTGTTTTATATATATGTATATATCAACATACTAACGGAATGTTATAATGATAATATTTATCTTGAAATAAATAATCTCCAATTTTCTGAGAACTACGCGACTGATACGAGATATATATATATATATATATATAATCTACTTTAATATAAAAGGAAAATCAACAAAGCCTTTTACCACGGGCGGAGAAGGCAATATTTGTACCGACTATAAGCCACAACGCGAATTTCTTCTTAATAATACCAACATACAATTATCTCTCAGTCTCAGATCGTCAATTATATTTATATCGTTTTCCTTACAGTCCGAATAAGATTATGCCGCTAAAATATTCACAAATGATGGTACGTTGTTGTCGTAAACACAGTTATGGCATGACGATACCGATGACGACACCACAATACAATTAGTCGCTCACTTTAACTACGTACGTATGTACCCGTACTTGTGTCAACAATTCAAACAACTCATCGTTTAGTCTTTCACATATCACAATATCACACACAACACAGACTGACACACGAATCTATTACAGGTGATTTAAAATATTATCGAAATTATACTATGACCGTTCAGATCGGATCTTCATTGTCTCTTACAAAATAAAAAAAAAAAAAAAATTGAACCATTTTTTTTGTAGTCGTATACATGTGTGTGCTTTACATTTACAACACAGGACTCAACGCCACATGAAATCAGTCAATCTCATAATAGGAAGAATGATCTCACGTGGTAATGTGGATTACCATGTGAGATCATTGAAAAAAAACTGTTTCCAATATTTTTTATAGATGATAATACTAAAAAGCTCGTGTACTCAAGAGTTTTTTTTTTGTATATTATTCCAATTCTAATTCGTGTTGTTTTTGTTTTACCTTGGGCAAGTTTCATTAGAAACGTAACTGTAAACAAAAACAGGCAGAACAAGTGGTAAGTGCTAATGAGTTACTAAGGAATCTTACAATATTACTAAGGAATCAGGTTTCATAATTTGTTTTGGACCTATTGCGCGCATTGTACGACGATTAAAAAAAAAACAAATGGTGCGCGCTGCTTCGACGATCTCGAAGAAATGCGATGGACTGCAGTTAAGTGTCTTCACTTTACATTACTTCAATGCACTCTGAATTTAATTTACGAAATTAAATCCAGAATTCATTCTTTTTTTTTATTGCTTAGATGTGTGGACGAGCTCACAGCCCACCTGGTGTTAAGTGGTTACTGGAGCCCATAAACATCTACAACGTAAATGCGCCACACACCTTGAGATATAGTTCTAAGGTCTCATTATAGTTACAACGGCTGCTCCACCCTTCAAACCGAAACGCATTACTGCTTCACGGCAGAAATAGGCGGGGCGGTGGTACCTACCCGTGCGGACTCACAAGAGGTCCTACCACCAGTAAATGTAAACCAGTAAATTCACGGAAGCAAATTACATGATTGTACTATTATGAGGGTTGTTTCTTTAATTAAGCGAGTACGCATATTAATAACACCGATTGTTTCCTTACCCTTACTCAATATTATCATTTTTGATTATTTTGGAAATGCAAATAAAATGAGAGTTGGGACTTCGAAAACATGATTCACAGTTGACTGCGTTATTTACTTAACACCAGTTAAGACTGTCACTTCGTCTGCTTATCTACTAATCTATACATATAAATAAAATTGGTGTGTCTGTTTGTAATATTGAAATAGCCGCTTTTTACTACATGCATATGAATATACATACGGTACATACACCAAAATAACATTTATTACAATTTTTGTCTGTCTGTCTGTTTGTTCCGGCTAATCTCGAACGGCTGAACCAATTTTAACGGGACTTTCACTGATAGGTAGCTGATGATATAAGGAGTAACTTAGGCTTTTTTAGACTAGATTCGTCCCGCGGCGTCATCCGCGGTACGACAATAACCGCGGGTAGCATCGCGGGACTCAGCTATCAATAATAAAATTTAATGTTTCCGAAGCGAAACGAGGGTGGGTCGCTAGTACATAATAAAAATAACAGTTTGTTCCATTGACTTGCCGACTTTTAGGTTATCGTTATTATGTAAGCTTATATTGATGCAGGTGTTTTTCGTGTACACCAGGTGGGCTGTGAGCTCGTCCACCCAACAAAGTTATAAAAAAAAAAAAAACCTTGAGTTGGTAAATGGTAAGAAAAAGACAAAACAACAAAAGGATTTGGGTGATAACAACAAAATTACAATATTAAAAATTTTTTATTCTATGAGCTGCGGTCGCAACACTGCACTAATATTATGAGTGTGAAAGTGTCTTTGTTTGTTTGTCGTTCTTACGTGTCGAAACGAAGCAACGGTGACTTCATACGTTTTAAGTGATCGTTTTAGGTCAGGAGCACTCTCGTGACGTCACTACGTAGGCTACGCTTTATCCCGAAAAAAAAAAACATTTGACACCTTTCCTTGCCGGTTTCCGGGTGATGCCAGTGAGTTATAATTAAAATTAATAAAGATCTTTTTTTTTATCGAGATTGTTCAGATTCTTTGTATTGGCTTGGCAGCCGCTTGGTTAAGCCCATAAAGATAAAAATTCTGCGTATGCTTATTGATGTTCATTCACCGCATATCGTTAGCTGATCTATGTGCTTGTCTGTCTTTGCCTATAGTAAAAGCAGGGGTTACACTGAATACATTTTTAATATTTTTCATTTTAATATCGCTTAACATACATCTGACATATTATTATATTATTTTTTTTATAGCTTAGTTGGGTGGACGAGCTCACAGTCCACCTGGTGTTAAGTGGGTACTGGATCCCATAGACATCTACAACGTAAATGCTCCACCCACCTTGAGATATAAGTTCTAAGGTCTCAGTATAGTTAGTGCGACAAAAAATCGTGTAATGAAAAAACCACTTTGCACCTACTGCAAAACGATAAAACGAAAATATATACAACGTAACGATTCTTAAGTGAAGAAGTATGTATACACAGTACATTCTAGTCGAGATCTATTCGGTCAATCTTGCGTAATAGAATAACGTAACAAAGATGCATCAGTCAATTGGATAAATTGAAGAGTATCATGATAGTACGCACATACTTACTATGGAACCTTGTTATCTATCGATTGACAATATCAAACAGATAGTCAACGATTGCTTAATAACACATCAAAATAAAACGGCTATCCCAGATACGTTATTGTGTTATTGTCTGTCGTATTTTATTTCAAAATATGTAAATTTGTATCTACATGAATTAACTTTTTTTTTCCTTGAGATCACCGTCTGTGCTAGAATAGAACGTTTTCCAATTTATATCGAGACTTGGACAAGTAAATTGAAAGACAGACAATTTTTTTTTCAGCTTTCTTGATGTTAAATAGTCCATCAGAGCTAGTAGAGCTCATAACTTGAATGAAGCCACCCATCTTGAGACATAAGTTCAAAATCCCAGTTGTATAGTATAACGACTATCCCAACTTTTAAAAAGGATCCCATGACCATTTTTTAATGGTGGTAGAACCTCTTGTGAGTCCGCACGGGTAGGTACCACCACCCTGCCTATTTCTGCTGTGAAGCAGTAATGCGTATCGGTTTGAAGGATGGGGCAGCCGTTGCAACTATACTGAGACCATAGAACTTATATCTCAAGGTGGGTGGCGCATTTACGTTGTAGATGTCCATGGGCTCCAGTAACCACTTAACACCAGGTGGGCTGTGAGCTCGTCCACCCATCTAAGCAATAAAAAAAAATAAAAAAATCTGTAGAAATAGACAGAATGATGGTACTGACCCGTTCGAATTTCTAACACGTTTAACTACTACCCAACCCGTAACCGTAACCATACTCGCATCGCCTTACACGATACACACGCAGGGCGTTTTATTCTTTATCTTGATTTCCAAGAGTTTCTTAGAATCTTAGAATCAAAATAAATGTTTGTTTATTTGTTCGTTTATTTTACCCGGTTCATCGCCGAAATGTCTTAACGATTCGAGAAATTCTTTTCATAGATAGGTTGAATGGTTCATCGAATAATACAGTCTGTAGTTTTCAGCTCAGAAATTAAACCCGATCCTGTGGACCGAATGGTAAAAAGTCGACGTCGCCCTAAGCACGTCATTACGGATCCTCCCGATCCATTAACGGCCCTTTTAGGTACCTCAAGCACCGGTCACCGTCCTCGCTGAACCTGTCGGTTGCGACGAATGGCTCGACGAGTAAATTAACCCATAGACACAGCCCATTGAGTTTCTCGCAGGATCTTCTCAGTAGGTCGCGTTTCCTATTCGGTGGTAGATTCTGCTCTTGCTAGGGTCAGTGTTAGCAACACTCCCGGTTTAGCCCCGTGAGCTCACCTACACGTCAAGAAGCTAAAATAGCCTCTCAAGGCTATCAGCATAGGAAGGGAAAAAAAGCTCAGAAACAACCAGGGTGTGTGGTGTGACCAACAAGTTTGTGGTAATTTGATGAAAAAAAAAATAATGCATTTCGAAAATCAAAAGAAATAATATGAGTCGTTCTATTTCTGTTGACTAGCAAATTTAAGGCGGGTGAAACAGTATGGCACTTGCAGTCCAAAACAAACGTTGTATTACTGAAAACGCCGCTGTGCCTCGGAGACATCGCTAGTCGCCGACAATCGCCTCGACGACCCCTCCTCGGGATGGCGTCGCGAGTGTTAACCGGGGGAATCCTTACTCAGCCCGGGTTCTGACCTCGGGCGGGGATTGGACATCGGGTGAGACAGTGCAAGGGCCGTCATTTCGGTAAGGCCCTAAAAACAACCTAAAGTTCGCGGTCCGCTCTCAACATCTGCGGACCGGCAAGACCCACGTACCCTCGCAAAGCCCCTAGGCGCGGTAGCCTCCGGTAATCGGTCCGCATGAGGTCTGAACGAATTCCAGAAAAAAACCGACTTTAGATAGAAATTTTGTAAATTAATTATAAAAACGTACGATCGAGTCTTATAATATAAACGTAGTCATATCACATTAATGATATCGCACTATTACATAGTCATACACTACTTATACATCGAGCATGCACTGTTATATTGAATTGAAGCACGTAATTTAAATCACGGTAGAATCAAAATGATATTTCAATCACGTACAATGTATGCAAATAGTGTAAATGTGAAGAGTGAAGTGTATAAAATTTATTGTTCAACAGAGATTGATTGCTATTACAAAACCTCATTTAATAATTAAAAACACGGACCACTTTTTAAAGTAATGCAGTGGAGACTACGATAAAAAATCAAACAATATTTTTAAAAAAACATAACCAATGTATATTCCAACGTATGTAATTCGTTTATTTTTTTACTATCATCGTATAATTTTATCGTATCTATTAATAAACTACGGACGAAAGTAATGATTTTGGCAGTGTTTGATTTCCGTTTAAATCAAGGTTCGGGCACACAACGTACACAGATTAAACTAAGCTCTATCTGTCGACCTAAGCCATCTAGGTTTAAGTTTCTAGGAAATGCAAATCTCTAGGAGGGGGAGGGCATATTACACATGAGCTCAAGCTACTCTATACCTCTTTAGAGCGAATATAGCCCATTTTGTAAAGTACTAGGCGGTTTGTAGTTTCTAAATGTAAAGCGCAGATTGTCTTCCGCAGCCGATTAGCACGGTCCCATATACAATATGCACCCCGGCTAAAACAAACATTTTCCAGACTGTCCAACACTCGATGGAATTAAGGTTACGTCACTACTAGAACGGTCGCTCTAGTTAATCCAGATCTCGGTAATGACGCGAATAAAGACGCGATACCAATTCAAACGATACGAACGGGTAGTATTAAATAAAACAAACTAATGAATACTGAGAGGAATAATACCGATACATGGTTTGAGAATAACGTCAGTGCTGACGAATTCGACTCACGTTCCAGATGTGTTCTCGTCAAATTTAGTCAAACGGTTGGGCATATTACCACGATCGTCTTGACAAAAATAAGCAACGAAAAGTCCTACCAATCTTGGCTGTTGGATTCTGGAAAGGAATTAGGGAAAGGTTCGTAAAAGGATACGTATACATACATATTATATGGGGATGCAAATCTGACAGCTCCGTTCTAGCCACTGTAGCTTACTGAGCAAGGTGCTTCTTATAAACCCCCTGATAATAGCGAATAGGAACCGTTGAATGTTTGCTTTTATATATTACATTTCAGAATCGTCTGTATTTGTTTATATATCTATATCAACATAATATATTTTTCTGTTTGTCTTTTATATTTTCCTAAATCATTAATTCGATTATGATTAAATTTAGTATAGTTTTTGTTACCACTCCAGGGAAAGTTACTTAACGTACGACAAGGCACCCGAATAGTTTCAAGAAAGCGAATTTTCTCATACAATTAGCAATAGCGACATCAAAGCGCAACCGGATTTCTCTAGCTACTAATATAAAAATGATTCGTTAAGTATTGTAATTCACAAATGAATCAAACACATCAATCATAAATCAAGTCATTAAAAACCAGGTATTTATCTTTATTGCTATCAAAAAGTCAAATGATAAACAATATTCTTACTACAATAACTACATAAGACTTGTTTAATTTGATTTACAAGATAGCGGGCTACTTGTGAGGATTTCCTCAGATTGTAAGTCGGTAATACATGAAATTATCTTATCAATTGTAATTTATGATAAGCTTGTATAATATACGACACTTATCTGTTGTAAGATAGAGATCGGTCGGGCCTATTTTATTACTATATTTATATATAAGTATATTATATGTTTTTATCCGTTTGTTTATGTTTATGGGTAAATGTCGCAGGTTCACTGGAAGAAGACGAAAAACCAAACAAGCGCAGCCGGTAGAAACTTCTAAGAAATATTTCCCGAGGTTCATACAAAGAATCGTTCTTGTAAATCGTTTTATTTATATAGATCACAGAAATACATAATACGTCTAAAAAAAAGTAACAATTTAGAGGTTACGCTAAAAATTACGAGTATATTTATTTACTGACAAATGACCAAAATCTGGGCATAATAAATTGACGTAGATCATAAAGTGTTCAAAATTGTCATTGAAAAAAGACTCTTGTGATATAATTTATTAAGCAGCTATTGAAGTGGCATCATTTCTGTAATTGAAAAAATAAGACAAAAACGTTGAATTTAAATTTAAAAAAATTCAAATTAGAGTTATTATCTCGAATATCGGTCACACTAAGTAAACAATTATAAACAATAAACAGAATTTTAAAGGGTTCGAATAACTAATTACGATTCATTTGAACGAGAGAACCGCGGAATCAATATGACATTGAAAATAACACAACATTACACTTGTTATCTATATATTAATACGTGAAGCAAAAACTTTGTATCCCTTTTTACGAAAATCGCGTGGCCGGAGGAGTATGAAATTTTCCACACTTATAGAGAATATAGAGAAGAAGTGCACAATGCTAATTTTTTTTTTTAAATAATGCATAATGTTTCTTACATTAAATCAATAAAGAAAGCATTACGCACACTACCATGTATTTGACACACACGCATGCATACTATTTATTTATTGTCAAACTTTTGTTCTTCACGTCTGTAGTCAAATTGAGAATAGATTAAATACTGTTTGTCTTTATTAATATTTTTCCATAGTGTAGTCTTTGCGTTGAAAATACAATCATAATAGTGTACAAACTTACAATTCCAATTAATTATAGTCGAATTTCGACTACTGCGCTACCTCTAGTAACATTGAAATGTTCGGTAACATAATATAAACAAATCATCCCATGTTCGAGTGGTTCTTGACTTGAATGATCTGAACTACTGTGACACCGGCTTGATTTACTTTGTACTGTCTCATCATCAAATTATATCAAAGAAATACCTTGCTTCGAACGTTTGCGCGTAGGACGCAATTTTTATTTTTTATTGCTTAGGTGGGTGGACGAGCTTACAGCCCACCTGGTGTTAAGTGGTTACTGGAGCCCATAGACATCTGCAACGTAAACCACCACCTTGACATATAAGTTCGAGGGTCTCAGTATAGTTACAACGGCTGCCCCACCCTTCAAACCGAAACGCATTACTGTTTCAAGGTAGAAATAGGCAGAGCGGTGGTACCTAGCCGTGCGGACTCAAGAGGTCCTACCACCAATTACGAAGAATTTCATAAAAAGCTCAAACATTTCATAGAACCCACGTCGTAGTACGAATAGCAGTTGTATATCGCATAAGTACTCTAAGGCATTAATCGCTTCTCGGTATTGTTCCAGATCATATTATCGTTGAGGCACCAATTGAGCATACGATTAATAGGAATGCGTGTTCAGCCATTCATGATAGAACTCTTTTGAAGTAGCCTAAATAAAAGTCGCACTCGATATTATTTTGTCGTTTATTCCTAACGAGCTTACGTCATCCAAGTTAAGGGTGTGTCAATAAACTCTTGTCAAAATATAATTTAGTGTTATTTATAAAATGGTGGTAATCTGATTATGGTTTGTATCTGGTAGATCTGCATTTTAAGGTAAGGCAATAACATATTACTATCCATCAGTCTTATTAACAGTGTCAATAAATAGTTAAGAAGCTGTTAGTCAACGTTCTCGGACACCTATGACACGCAAGTGCCTACACTAATGGCCTTGAAAGCATGTATGTATATTATTTCTTATCTATAACATGGGTAGCCACGGGCTCAAAGTAATCGCGCACGATTTCCCATTTATGCATTCCCATTCAAATTTAGAATACCTGTTGAACTAATGCAGTTAAGACTTCAATTTTATATCGGGCCATTTGGCCGCGGTAACCTCTTAGCATCAGATCATGAGCCGTTAGCTTCTCTTACTATAGAAAGAGAAAAAAAGAAACATGAGGAATTATTTACGAAAACATCTCATCTATACTTCTATACTAATATTATAAAGAGGAAAGATTTGTTTGTTTGTTTGTTTCGAATAGGCTCCGAAACTACTGGACTGATTTGAAAAATTATTTTTCCATTAGAAGCCGACATTGTCCCTGATGAACATAGGCTTTTTTTTATTTTATTTTTTTGTTTCATGTGTGTTTTATGTTTCCGAAGCGAAGCGAGGGCGGGTCGCTAGTAATATTATAAAGAGGGAATATTTGTTTGTTTGTATTGAATAGGCTCCGAAACTACTGAACCGATTTGAAAAATTATTTCACTGTTTGGAAGTTACTCTATTCCCGAGCGACATAGGCTATAATCTTTTTTGAAAAAAATTAGGGATCCTTACTAAAACTCTAATAATGTAACGCAAGGTGTAAAAAAATTACCTAAAATATTCTTTACATCGCGTGCCCTGAGAAAATTATTCATGATAGAATAAAATAATGTACTACGACTTTGTAGAACACATTATTATTTACAAAAAGTGTCGCAACAGCATATGTCTAACTACTATAGTTATGCCGCAATAAGTGTTCTTTTATAGTTTAAAAAAATAAAACAACGTCAAATATCGTTGAAATTTTTGTTAAAGACCCGAGCGGAGCCGGAGCCGGCCGCTAGTTTGATATAACGTTAGGTTGTTTGTTCACTGATCTGATGATTCAAATAAAAGTCATAAGATTATTAAACTCGATCGATGAATCTTTATTTATACATAATATTTCGCAATGACCGTTACTTGATAGATAGACGTCTAGATGTAACTGACCGTTATATACTAGGTCATGAACAAACAACATGTTTAATGTCAGCGACGTAAATGTCTATCGTACTTTTGATAACGATTAAGGCGCTTTTTCATTTGATCATTTTTATTGGGTTTGAAGTTGACTCGTATGTTACTTAAAGCTGTGACTTCAAGATCCGAAAAAAAAAAATTGTTTTAAAAAAAAACGTGACAGGTTTAAATAAGTTATTAAAGTAGAACAACATTTATTTCCTTTGAATGATTATTGATATTGTAAAAGAAAATTGTTTTTTTTTTTTTTTTCAAATAAACAAACTGTTTTTTTTTTGTTGTTTATTGTACAAAAATTGGCAATATACACGCAATATTTCTACAACCGCACCAGATTGTGCTACCTGGGAAATAAATGTATTTACTTTAAAGTTTTGCTCTGCACGCAATGTTTCATTTACCGAATTCGCAAAGTATTCAACAATAATATCTTAAATTAAATTTGGTTTAATACTTGAAAAATTAAAATGACATGTTTTTAGACTTAGGTTAATAAAGGATATTGTCTTCCGTTTACTTTACTAGTACGTTACGGCGTCGATTTTTGAAACGTGATTCTCACATTTTTATCTATTACGATAACAATGAGAAAATAAGTGCCTTTTTTGGCGTTTCTGTCTATAACTAATAGCCGAGAGGCCGTTAACCTCTCTATGCAATAATAAAATAAGATTTATATGTGAAATACAATTGATTACCGATAATTTCCAAAGAAAAATAACTCAATAAAAATGGCAATTTCACTACTGCACGATATTGTTTCATAACAAAGGAACATTACTTTTACAGAATGTGAAGATGAAGCTGAATGAAGGTTTAAATGAAGATGTATATAAAAAATTGCATTAATAATATCCTACGACAAATAAGTCGATAAAAATGGTAGTTTAACTACCAAACACATTTTTTTTTCATGGGAAAAATTTACATTTTTTCTTAATCAACTTTTTCAAGAAAAAAAATACTGTATGGAACAAATACAATGTTTTTTCTTCAAAACTTAATGACGTGGCATTCTCTGTCGGCTCAAGTTCGAGACAGTGTATGTATAGCCTTTCTTTACGTTCAGAAAATAAAAAAATAACAACTTAATTATTAAAACCTTAACAATTCTGTATTGGTACTCGTACAATATAGTGGGAACAAGAATTTTTACTTTTAATTTTTTCAGCGTTTAACGTCGAAGACACAATCTCGATTATTCATTCAAAATCTATACATATAAATAAAATTGGAGTGTCTGTTTGTAATATTGAAATAACCGCTTTTTACTACATGCATATGACTACATATACCATATATGATACATACACCAAAATAATTTTTTTTACAATTTTTGTCTGTCGGTCTACTTGTTCCGGCTAATCTCTAGAACAGCTGGACTGATTTTGAAGAGACTTTCACTGATAGATAGCTGATGATATAAGGAGTAATTTAGACTTTTAGACTAGCTTCACCCGACGGCGTCACCTGCAGTACGACAATAACCGCGAGCAACATCGCGTGACTCAGCTATCAATAAAAAAAAATAATGTTTCCGAAGCGAAGCAAGGGCGGGTCGCTAGTTGACAAATTTATTTTAAATGGCGCGTGCAGTTCGTTCGATTAATCACGTTAAGAATATTAGATGTAAGGTCACTTTTGCGCTGTTTGTTTATGCATTTATGTGGCAACAAATATTGTTTCTTGCGTTATTTAGTTTTAACTTAAACATTATAATGACTTGTCGTTCCCTAATTGGAGTTCATGGAAGTGTTTATTGTTAGAATCAATAGGTATTTCCCGTTTACAAGTATGCGTCATTGATACATGACGAAAAGTTGCTCGTCACTTACTTGTAATTCTACAGATACAAGCTGAGAGGACCTAATTAACCTTTGAAATTCACTCATGATATTTACTATTTTAAAGTAATTTTCCGTGTTAAAAGTATTTAGAGATATTTTTTATGGTATACATTTTTAAGTGGCAAATTATAATTACAAAATTAATATTAAGCATCCTTATCTATCAGTTCAGTCTATCTATCAGTTTAACATTTTAATTAGAATATTGAATATGAATTTTAACTCACCGAAAATGCCATGAGAAACTGGATTGCGTTATTACGTAATATTATTACATGTCTGTACCAAAGTATCTTTTTTATGGCCGTGTAGCCAAACAAGCTTATGACCCACCCGATGGTGAGCAGTGTGCACGTCCAAGCCACTGTCTACTACTCAAACAGTTTCAAGATATAATGCTTAAATTTGTATACCAGTAAACCCAGATTTAGTCTATATCGATACGAAGGTTATTTACGACAGTACAAGGTCGGCAGTATTACGAGATAACAAAGGATGATAGATAAAACCATGGAAAGACCAACCGTTGCGACATAGTATTGTCAGGTGTTTCCACATAGCAAATAATACGATTTATATGTAGACAAAGAGTATAGACAGCCTGTCAAACTGCAATACAAAATATCAAACCTTAATTGATTTTAAGTTTAGATTGCAACAAGTTACTGCTTATATTTGACTAGCGACCCGTCCTCGCTTCGCTTCGGAAACATTAAATTTTGTTATTGATAGCCGAGTCCCGCGATGCTACCCGCGACTATTGTCGTATCGTTGGTGGCGCTGCGGGGTGAAGCTAGCTAAAAAAAGTAGCCAAAGTTACTCCTTATATCATCAGCTACCTATCAATGAGTCTCGTCAAAACCGGTCTAGTCATTCCAGAGATTAGGCAGAACAAACAGACAGACAGACAAAAATTGTAAAAAATGTTATTTTGGTGTATGTACCGTATATATATTCATATGCATGTAGTAAAAAGCGGTTATTCCAATATTACAAACAGACACTCCAATTTTATTATATGTATAGATGTTGTATTGTTTTACTGTCACTATTCGAATCGAGGTATGTTTTAGAAGGACGCTACGAAGTAAGTGTGTTGGAAAACATGAACCGCTGCTTGATTACCATAAGCTAGGGACTACGCGAATATGCGAACCTCTAGCGAATCTTCAGTTCGTCGTGACAATGTCATTTAGACGGTTGACTGGGCAGATCGCGCGGGCATCAGGCACAATGACGCATGCGTATTGAGTAATCAGCATGCTTTGTTATTACAACGCTGAAGAACGCTTTTTATCTAAAAGCAGCTACCTATCTTAGCTCGGTTTGTCAAACGTCATCACGAAACCGATGACGAATATAAACTCGCTGTTGTTTTTTTTCCTTTTTTTTATTGCATAGATGGATGGACGAGCTCCCAGACCATCTGGTGTTAAGTGGTAATCGGAGCCTATAGACATCTACAACGTATATCCCGCCAACCACCTTGAGATATGAGTTCTAAGATCTCAATATAGTTACAACGGCTACCCCATCCTTCAAACCGAAAGGCATTACTGCTTCACGGCGGAAATAGGCAGGGTGGTGGTACCTACTCGTGCAGACTCACAAGAGGTCCTACCACCAGTAATTACGCAAATTATAATTTTGCGGGTTTGATTTTTATTACACGATGTTATTCCTTCACCGTGGAAGTCAATCGTGAACGTTTGTTGAGTACGTATAATATTTCATTAGAAAAATTGGTACCCGCCTGCGAGATTCGAACACCGATGCTTCGCTAGATACAAATGCACCAGATGTCTTATCCCTTAGGCCACGACGAGTTCAATTGTTGACGACGATTGTCAAAAACTCGGTTCTTGATACGTGAGGCAAACGTTTGAAGCACCGCGCGATTTATTAACACATATCGGTATGATAATTTTGAGTATTTCTAATGGATTTATTAGTCAAGATGATTAATCGGCAAAAACTAGATTCGATTCTATTACCGTGATATGCAATGTATTATCAGTTCACGATAAGAACGACGAGAGCAGTAATAAGTAAAACAAAAATGTAGATACGCATTCTAAATTTAGCACTGTTGAAATACGTAGTTAAAAATCACACTCTCCGCCGAGAATTGCATAACATTCGTAAATGTGTATGGCAGACTACGGTGATGGGAGTTTGAAAACGTATCCTATTCGTGAACTCGACCTTGACGTGATTCTATATTTGTAAAGTCAACAATACACGTCTGTAATATTGACGGCGCGATAATTTTTTGTGTAGGTACGTAATACAAATAAAAAAAAAACAACTATCCATTCATGCTCATTAACAACGGGGCGTCTTTACTTCCTTCTCGCAAAAATACCCCAGAAATTAATTGTAGATTTACTAGATCTAGATAGATAGAATAGTTAATTTCAATGGGTGTAGAATTACAAGCAATGATGGTGCAGTTCAATGAACTCTAGTCAAATATGTAATGATGGATTTATTCGCAACAGCTGAAAGTGACATTTTAATCGAGGCACCCATTTTCTTAAAACACATAACGCAAGCTATCTACTTCAAAAGAAACATCACAAAATTACTATAAAAACAGCATGAAAATTTATGCCGCGTTGTTTGGTTTAGTGACTAATTGACCTCTTCAACACGGGTACCCCGTGTGATCAAAAAACGTAGTCTTTGTTAAAGATATTCCATATTTCTTGTCTCGTATGTGCTTAGGTTAGGTTACCCTTCCCTAACAATATATACCCTTGGGCCTGCGGTCTGCTCCAAACATCTCCTTTTTTTTCCTACCTATGCTGATAGGTTTGAGAGGCTTTCGGACGGAAACTAGCGGTTTCATTTTTCGGTTTGCCCGGCTTTGTATACCGATAACGTCCGCTTCTTTCCACACCGCGGGAAAGATACAGTTCGTCATAGCGGCATTTAAAATGGTAGCCAACATTGGTATCAGTTGGACTGTTATAAATAAATATAAAGAAAGTCCGAACTTGAAATATTTCTGAATAAGTAGTTTGTGAACTCTTAACATTGTTTTGTCTGCTGGAGATATTTTATCAAAAGCACAATATTATGTTGTTAATTCGGATGCATAGAGGGCACGCCTTACGAGGCAAATAATCTTTAATCGTTATAAACATTGCATTATCTATTATTTCACTAGAAAATTGAAAATATTCAAATAACATATTATTTCAAATTCGATAAACGTAACCCAGTAAAGGATAAACCCGAAATCCATACAAACTTGGGCCTGGCGTTACAGTGCTACAATTTGGGCATAAATTACAATACCTAAGAAGGTTTCATGAGCCCAATTTTCAGCTCTCCCAGCCAAATGGCCAAATTGGTAAAATCAATGTTTACATTTTAGGTTATGTTTATCGTTCGAGATATTTTAATAAAAAACGATATTTTTGAGGCTGTTTCCTACTAAAGATGAGTAATTTTTTACGAAACCTGTTGCAGCAGCAGGTTGCTTTGAAAATAAAAATGGAACTTGTTACGAGAAATCGCGCATTAGGTTGTTTACGAAAACGAACGAAAGCCAAAAATTAAAAACAACGTAATGCCGGCCACTCACATGCAAACAATGCGTACAATGTACGAATATTTGCCCGCATGTGAAGGGCCGTCAAACATTCATTCGCAAACTTAGCAGCTGTGCAAATGGTTCGCATACTCAATTTGCGAACCCGTTTGCGCTTCCTCCTACACTTGTTTACGAATGTCTCACGAATTTCTCCTCCTTTTTAATTCGTCAATAGAACATTGAAGAGAAAAAGAGTTTTGAATTCTTTCCCAGACATCATTAACAGCCATGCTGTTTTTATGGGATTTCTTTTGATGAAGATACGCTACACAGTAGACGTCACGAACTATGAAAATGGCGATACGTCCGTTACCTTCGCAATCGTCGGCGCAACTGGGCAAACGAATGTGTGGGAGACTACGCGAAGGTTCGCGGTTCGCGCGCTTTGATGTCTGTTAAAAAACCGACACAGCTTGGAAAACCACGAATGCAGCGAAAACTTTGCATAATCATTTGCAAATGTCGTCCTACACTTGCGGGTTTGCGTATTCGCAATTGGCAAATGCTGAGATGTAGATGCCATTAGCAAATGGCATCTACATCTCAGCTGATTTTTTATTTTTTAATGCTTAGATGGGTGGACGATCTCACAGCCCACCTGGTGTTAAGTGGTTACTGGAGCCCATAGACATCTACATCGTAAATGCGCCACCCACCTTGAGATAAGTTCTAAGGTCTCAGTATAGTTACAACGGCTGCCCTACCCTTCAAACCGAAACGCATTACTGCTTCACGGCAGAAATAGGCGGGCGGGCGGCGCGGACTCACAAGAGGTCCTGCCACCAGTAAAATTATTATTGTAACTACACCATAGAAAAACTCAAAAGTACCAAATCGGGTTTTTCATGTTATATTTAAGATTGCCAGTTGAAAATATTTTGAATTGCCGTAGTTGCCGACATGATTTCGTGTCATACCTAAATGGCACAGTTATTTATTTCTTTTAATGATTTTTGTTAGTAGATTTTGGTGCTTTACGTTACGTTATTCAATGAGATTCAGTTTATATTCTAGCCGGCGAATCATGGCACAACTAACTAGCGGCAATCCAAAATATCTTCAGTTGGCAACATTAAAGATAATATAACATGATTTGATACATTTGTGTTTTTCTATGGTATAGTCACATTAATATAAAAATGCAAAACTACCCTTTCATGCTATATTTAATATTGTCAGTTGTAGATATTTTGAATTGCCGTCATTGTAAGTAGTTGTGTCACGATTCGATGGCCATACTGTATTTACATTGATACTATAAAAACAGTCCTTTATCCTAAAACAAAGGAGTATTAATTATTTTTAACACTCGATTTCCACTAAATCGATCCTATTTTAGGGATGCTCTAATTCTAATCCGCACGTTTGTGGAGCTAGTTACGTATATTGAAATAAGTGTTGCAGATGTTTACAAAGATTGTTTAAAACAAAAAATAGAATTCAATTTATTTTCTACACTTGGCCATTGTCAATGAAGCTAAGATTTCAATAGGTTAATCAAGCAAAATAGACGAATTTTGGTACATATCCCATTCGTGTAACGCTTAGGCCCAGAATGGGGTTTCTCCTATACGTGAAACAAAAACTTGTACCCCTTTTTACGAAAATTGCGCGGACGGAGTATGAAATATAGGGAATATTCCCTTATAAAAATTGGAAAATTCCCTTCCATTTGGAAATTACCTTATAGAGAATATAGAGAAGGAGTGCAGAATGTTAATTTTTTTTTTAAATTTCTTATAAAAATACATTAAATGAATAAAAAAAACATTACACACACTTTTTTTTTCCCAGGATAAAATCGCCTGATTCCCACCCGGCGGGTGGGGTATGTGGGAGTTGAACCTCACTAAAAACTCCTGGCGCTCACAGCCGGCGCCCTACCCCGGACCGGGCCGGAGCCCAGTCGGAGCTAATGAGACGGCGGGACAGGGTTTACGCAGAACATATTACATCTATCCCGCCGTCCCCCAGACGCCGGACCGGCGACCACCAGCGACACGACCGCCGGTTCCCTCGGTCGACGGGCCAAGAGCCCGCATTAATTACGCCGCGCTACACCTTCCCCCGGAGCGGTCGGGGGAACGCGGCCTACCACGCCGCCCCACGCCTAGGCTCCTTCCCGCACAAAGCGGGTGGAGCCCGAAGCTCTTAGGGGGCCGGGTTACGGACGGGACACCGGTACCGACCCCCTGCTCGGCGGCGGCGGATTTCTGCGTAGTGAGGAGAGCTTTGCCTCACTCGCCCCGCCGCCTCCTTCTGCGAGATGGTGCACTCGCAAAAGTCGAGCTTAGCCTTCCAAGACTCGTCGCTGCCAAGCATCGACGCCACGACGAGCAGCGACAAGTCCGGTCCTATCTTTGCGACAAGGACACGGCGCTGCACCTCCCAACAGACAGCGATTCCCGGGGCAGACAGCGAACGTATACTTCCCGTGTCTAGGTCGTGTCCACAATCGTGGCACCTCGTCGTCGGCTCAGCTCCTATCCATGTATTTGACACAACACGCATATCTGCTCTTTTATTTTTGTTAAAGTCTGTGGTCAAATTGAGAATAGATTAATATTGTTTGTCTTTAGTATTATATCTCTATAGTGTAGCCTTGGCGAAATTTGTGATTAGAGAAGTCTTTGACAATAGAACCATAATAATGTTCAAACTTATAATTTCAATTAATTATGGCCGTATTTCGACCACTGAGCGACCACTAGTTATAATTTATTGCACTCGAATAAAATTCTTTCTTTGTAAAGGAAAATCGTGAAGACGAAATTCACGGACGGGGTGGTCACGACCGTCGACATGATAAGCACGACTGAAGGAGACAAGAAAAATATGCCGCAATGTTGAGCGTGTTTCCGACACCAATAAAAATTTATAAACAGATATAGTAAGAAAAGATTTTCCTTCGTTATGTTTCGCAAAAGTTCGTATTTATCGTGCTCTCTCAAATAGCTTCAGTACAATGACATAATTCATTTTGACATTTGTGACTAAACAATAAAGTTCCATATTAATGGATATGAAAATGTCACTCATTTAATATGATCCTTCATTGACAGTTCGGGTGTCATCGTATTTCGATAAAAATCTGAGTTTTCCCGAAGGAAAATAATTTCTCACTACATCTATACCTACGCATTTGCCATTTGACATAAGTTTTTGATAACCGATTTCCATGCAAGAAACACTAATGTGGACAACATAAAGAGCTATATCTCAGACAAGATAAAGAGCTATATCTCAGTACATAACAGAAAACTGCATTGAAATTGATTTTTTATGTTATATTTTCTACATAGAAGTAAATTGAGGATATTATGAAGTACGAAAGCTATTTTTAAGTTTTCTATCGAAGCGTCAATCTTCTCACTGACATTTAATTTTCAATTTTTAGTTCACGATGTGTTCAATTCAACAGAGGTAACCTTCCTATAATATGGTAGATACGTTCCACAAAGTCCCTTTTTGTACGAAACCGTATTAAAAGGCTAGAAGCCAGTATAAAACAAGTTTTTTTTTCTGGATAAATCATCTGAACTATGACTATATGTTCTATATATTATACATTAAAAATAAGCAGTAACATTTCGGCTATTCTTATATATTAATTATTATAATGTGTTCAACAAAAATCTCGTTATCGTGTTGTAGTAGCCCCTTGCTCTAAGAGTTTCGGGGAATTTTTCTTTTCGCATTAGAGTGGAACCGCGTTCTATAATGCCGTGTTATAGAAGGATTACCTGTTACTGTAAATTATACGATTTTAATTATAAATTATTGAAATCGTATTTAAATAAAGTTATTTGGATGATAATCTTGCAAATGTCAATATCGGTTTCGTTTATCGGGGTTAACGTTTAGCATTAAAAATAACCTTTAAATTAATTAGCTTATCTATTTCTAAGTATGTTTATGTAGTATTAGTGAAATTAGCCCACTGAGTTTCTCGCCGGATCTTCTCAGTGGGTCGCGTTTTCGATCCGGTGGTAGATTCTGCGAAGCACTGCTCTTGCTATGGCCAGTGTTAGCAACACTTCCGGTTTGAGCCCCATGAGCTTACCTACGTGTTAGGGTGAAGCTGAAATAGCCTCTCAAGGCTATCAGCATAAGTGAGAAAAAAAAGTGAAATTTAAATTTTCAATACTGCCGTGTGTATATCGCGATCGCCTTCTAATATCGTTATGTTAGTCACACTGATTATTAGACTTACTATAGCTTTAGAACGGAACTAGGATTTAGTTAAGATAAATTATGTTTGTTAGTTAGGTTCGGTTGGTTTGTTAGGTTAGGTTGTTAGGTTTGGTGAAAATAAATAATTGGGGGTTTCGGGGGATTTTTTCCGGAGAAAATTTTCGGGTGGAATCGTTGAACACGAAATATATAACGTTTACTTTGAAATATTCAATAATTTTTTATGAGTTTCGTTGGCTAAGTCTAAAACGAAGCTGTCAGATTAGAAATCGCAAGGATAGGAAGAGTAATTATTATAACAGGTTTAATAAAACGTTTTTTTTTTTTGTGTGCGAATACTTACTTTATCACGCATTCCATGATCAACAATATGAATCCGTAGAGCATGCACCTAGCAGCGTATGCCTTAAGTATGACGCGGAGTAAGCTTGGTTTCCGTTTGTTACCAGCCTTGGCAACCTCCTCCTCCCATAGGCGAGCGAATTTATCACCGAGTGGACCTGATATCAGGAATGCAGTTATTTTTTTTATTTATACATAGATAGATGGACGAGCTCACAGTGGTGTTAAGTGGTTACCAGAGCCCATAGACATCTACAACGTAAATGCCGCCACCCACTTTGAGATATGAGTTCTAAAGGTTTCAATATAGTTACAACAGCTGCCCGAAACGCATTACTGCTTCACGGCAGAAATAGGTAGGGTGGTGGTGGTTGGTACCTATTCGTGCGAACTCACAAGAGGTCCCACCACCTGTAATTACGCAAATTATAATTTAAGCGTAAATTATATTTAAGCGTCTTTACTTGCAATAAATAAACTTAAAATCGAAATCTTATTAGTGTTCTTTACAATGTGTTTTGTTTTCATTTTGTACTAGATCGCTTGCTCACGGCCTATTTGTCTTTTAGTGGTTACCTGAGCGAGCGTCGAAAACTGTGATGCAAATATTGAAGATTGTTTCACGGGAACTGTTCCACCATTCAAATTGAAACGCGTAACTGCTTCAGAACAGAAATAGACCGAATAATAGTACTACTACTACTACTACCAGTATTATTTTCGTGACACGACAGCGTCACTGTACAGTCATACAAGGTTTAGGATTAGCATCATTATTGCCTACACATTTTGTCAATTTGCGTATTTGCGAGAACTATAGAACTGCTACAGTTTAGTTTTTGGAACCGTTCTATCTACTATTGCCGCGGAACAATCATACGTCTCGGTTTGAAGGGTTTTGTGAATAGCCATTATTCGAATGAAATCGATTCTATGAGTATGTGTATTTTTTTCATTAAACATGCTTGTTTGTTATAAAATAATAAATACTGTGAGATACGAAATGGCAAGACAATCTTTCCATGTCGAGGGGAAAAAGGATATTTGGTTTAACCGACATTTCATTTATAATTCACGACATTTATTTTTGTAATTAAAGGCGCGTTTTATTTGGTATTGGCCTCAACAGTTTGATATTTTTAGTTAAACTTCATTTAAGTTTACTCTATTGATTTTTATTATTATATTTTTTCGAAATTTTAAACTTAAAGTGGCTCTCCTGTAAAGTTGCAAGAATGTTGCTTAAGCCATATAGCTTTTTAGCCCTCAATATGATCTGCACTCAGATAGCTCCTTTTGCAAAGCCCAATAGCTCTTTCTTTATAAGATTGAACAATGGCTCTAAAACCTATATGGACTTACAGAATTCATGTGTAATTTACTGTAAGTCTTAATAACGTAGAAATTCTTGAAAATGTTCAGAACAAGACATCTAAAAGTTATGCAAGGCACAATCTGAGGACCTCAAGTACAAAAACATCAAACCGGAAATTACCAGATGTGGTAAATACTCAATAAACCGGCATTGAGATTATTAAAGCCTAAAGAGTGTCAAATACTGCAGGTTCAACAATAAACTCAGGAATAAAGTCAGCAAAACATAGTGAAAATAACTTTATTGTTCATTGATAAATGAAACACTCACTTCCATACTATTGACAGAACTTTATTTTTTAATTAAAATGATGTATTTCAATGTTTATTCAGTATTTCTTATTAAAATTTTGGTAAATGGGAACTCTGCTAGTAGTATCATGATTTATAGCTATGAAACTTTTTATGAAAGGGATCATAACAATATAGAATATTAATAGGGATCAATATATGCATGCATAAAAAATAGAATGCTTCTTACCTGAGGAATGTTCATCTAAGGGCTCATACAAATCTTGCTCTTCCAATTCCTTTTTCAAACTGCTCCAAAATACTGGCAAGGTCCAACTGTTAAAAAAAGCCTTAGTGGGAGAGATTTATCTGTACAGTCTCAATACAGTATTTCTTAAATTTTAATTGGACATGAATATATTATATTTAACTGTGGGTTATCATACTCACGTGAAAGTTAAGGCTGACAATGGATTTGCTGAAGCTCTGGGGTGAGCAGGGCGATTTTTCCTTTTGAAGGACTCCATGTTGTTCCTGTTAGGTTTTTAGAAATTTTCAAATCATACATTCTAACACATTCTTTATTATCATTTGGGTACAATTTTTTCTGTTTGACTTTATTTTAATTCCGTTTCTTTTTTTTTTTTTTAAGTGAGTAAAATATATTTAAAGGGAACACGTTGGAATATTTGATACCTTAGAATTCGATGTGAGCAGTTTGACCACCGGTGTTTTATTTGCCTCTTATTTAATAAACTGCGACATGACCCTTTCGTAATACAATATTTTTTAAATATTTACTTTAAAAGCATACAAAAACTACCCACTTTATCACTTTGATTTCAGAAATCCCAAAAAAATTTGACGGGACACGAATCAGAATATACTGCAATTCCAAAAATAGTTAATATGATTAAAAAATCAAAATAAATTCTAGTTTTGTTTGAGATATAACTAAGTTAACTAGATTATTTTATAAATTTCAGTAAAAATCAAATTTCAATTCTAATCAGGAACGACTGCACTGAATTTATACGTTCACAGACTAATTTTGATTTTTAAATTGTTGAAAATTGAAATCATATTGAAACTTTTAACATTTTGACAGTGACGTACGGAATACGTCAAATAGCGTTTTTGTGGATAAAGGGTATTGGTATTGGTATTACCATCATAGACCTATTTCATACTTCGGTGATTACCATAGTATTACCTATCTTGTGGTCTCTACATACTACATAGTAGGCATTCTAATAAAGATTTTTTAATAGTTTGGGGGTAATGATTTAATATTGATTTTTAAAATCAAGTTTAAGCTTATATGAGTCGACTATTATCAAAGCCGGCAATGTGACTTTTGGACAATTATTGGTAAATCAGAAAAACGAATTATTGACTTTGTATTCCATTGGCAGTCACAAAACTCTTCTGAACGACATCTTAGATAAATAACAGGTTAAGTATTAACCTTTATTTAATGCAGGTTTTGAACCGTATTCTTTGAAGGAGACGATTATATTCAAATCAATCTGTATTGACATATCAATAACATTTTTTTGTCCAAATGCACAGATTGCCACCTTTGTTAATAGACGACTCATATATAGTAGTGACTTATTTAGTGTATTAATGCTTATTTACATTTTCACAGATACTAAAATCTGCGAAAATGCACATGTGTTGGAAAATGAAATGAAATTGCTTGAAGTTGTGTCTCGGGCTTTTCCATAGAGTTTCCTGAGCATTCCCACTATTTTTCTGTAAGCCTGTTTCAATTCTTTAAAAGAAATCTCATCTTATTTATTTTCTTTTTATTTATTTTTTCGAAAAATTTGCGGAAGTTTTGAGGATGGGTCAATTTATAGTTTTGACGAGCTTTTTCGAATTTCCAATTTGCCACCTCCCATTTTTGTCACTGTAGTGTAAATGAAAAAATTTTGCTACGCTTATTCTACCTCAAGGTGATGTAGAATCGAGTCTTTCAGCGAAAACCCAAATTACATCGTAAGTTGCTATGTCATGTAAAATTTAACAAAAAATGCAAGAAGCCGAATGCTATTCTAAAACAAGATAAAGCGCAATAAATTGTAATAAGTGTAATAATGCACATAGACTTATTTATTATCATAGATTAAACATTAATACAACCAATTATACATGATTAATGAGAAAAGTGAGACTTAAAAGAATATATAAGACAAACATGAATTAGGTCGTTGCCTAAAAAGTTCTATTTTGACAATTTTTGACACGTATTACATTCATGTAGGTACATCACATCTTAATCAAAATTAAATCGGGCGAAAAATGTAGCTGCTACATTACAGGGATTCGAAAATTATCTAATCTACTACCTAAATTTCAACGAAAAAATGCAATCGATTTATTATCTACAAGTCTGACATAAGGTTATCCCAATTAAGGATACAACATCGCTCGTAATAACATCGATGTTAAGATACCGATGTTTTTAAAATTGAAACATCGAAATGAAAAATATCGATCTTTATGAACGATATATCGTTGTTTTTTTTCAATGTTTTTAGCACCATTTACAAATTATATAAACTTTTTTTCAAATTCACACCAAAGGTTTTTTTAAACAAACTCAGTGTAATACGAAAAATCCAAGTACTTGCATATTTTTGTATTTACGTCCGTCTGGTGTAGTGGTAAGTGACATGGTCACTACACAAGGGGGTCGCGGTCCCACCAAGGGAAGATATTTGTATGATAAATGTAGAAATGTCTTTTCCAGGGTTATGGATGTTTATTAAATATATGTATGTGTATAATAAAAATCTTACATTTATTTCCGTTATCTGGTACCTGTAATACAAGTTCTTTACGAACTTAGTAAGGGACCAGTTAATGTGGCGTGATTGTTATTAAATAGTTATTTATAAAAAAAAAAAAAAAATGTAATCTACTCCAATATCAATACTCAAATCTTTGGATTTGAGAGGAAGGTAAAAGTTAAAATTTACAGATCCGTGTAATCAACTTTAATACTATAAAGTTTTATAGGCAGTTAAACGATAAGAAACAATTATGATAAATATAATAAAACATAAAATAACATGTATTAACTATGCATTCATTAAATTCTGACTGTTATTTTTAAGTGAAATTCTAATTATGTAATGAGCATTACTATTAATGAACGTTTATTTCTTCAAAATCGAATTTAACAGTTATAACAGTTTTAATAATCTGGTACCCTGGTAATGAATCAGCTTGAAACGAGGATCCAAGGCGGTTGCAATAGCCAACTATGAACAGCTCTCTAACTAATTTTTTTCTGATTTCATTTTCGATTTCTAATTTAAGCGATAGGGTGGTATGCTAGAATATTTTTCAAGCATATCATGAAGGCAGTTCACGAGACATATTACTTTGCTTACTGTAAGAAAACATTGTACACAAATTTCTTTAGCTAATCTTTTGAACGGTTGCAAAAGTTGAATGATTTCGCGTAGGCAGCCGATCATTGGAGGCACATCTGGACGGTACAATACTATCACCCCAATAGTTTCATCATGAATCGTTCTAACATATAATAGCTTTATAAAATCTGAGCGAGTAAACCTCCCGATCCACTAGCTTTTAGCTACCTCAAGCACAGGTCACCGTCCTCGTCCAACACATCACTTGCGACGAAGGGCTCAGCGAATAAATTAAGTACGGACAGATTCTGCGAAGCACTGCTTTTGATAGGGTTAGTGATAGCAACGTCATCCGGTTTGAGCCCCGTGAGCTCACCTACTAATTCGGTGAATCTGCAATAGCCTCCCGAGGTTACTAGAATAGACAGGAAAAAAGTGAGTGAGTGAGACGCCAAATTGAAAAATGACCGCTTATGGCTGAGACAGATAATTTGTGTAGATCACGGATAGAACGTAATATGGCGCCCTATGTTTGTGTACGATAAAACATCGTTCATGAACAACGATGTATCGCCGATGTTTTGGTTTCAACATCGATGTTAAAACATCGTTTTGTGTGAACGATACATCGATATTTGAAAACATCGCTGTTTAGTTTCATCCCTAATCTCAAAAGCCATAGACAAGATCATAGAGTTAATACGTACCCACAACACGAACTCTATGGACAAGGCTTACTTACCGGGACAACGGGAAGAGCACTGACTGAGCACAATAAAAACGAATCTGGAAAATATGTTCCGTGCCTACCTACTTTCGTAATTTATCCAATTAATTAAAAATCTAGATAGTAAAACTAAATTATAATGCACCAATAAAAATATCTAAACAGAAATAAATACTGATTTTAATTAACAGGGTTTTACTGAATCAAAATGTTAGTTAGTTTCGGGAAGTTTAAAATTGTGATTCTGTTTAGTTTATTTTTTTTCTATTTAGGATGTGGTATCACATTGAGCCTTATTCGTCTTGATTGTGCGGATGCCGTTACTAAAACTTTTAAATCAGATCCAGATATTACCACATCAAGTGATGGCATTGAATATGCTGTGCTTGTGTTCAGTGGACCAGAAAATAAGAATAAAAGAGATGCTATCCGATCTACATGGGCGAAATTGGCGAATAATATATTTAAAGAAAATGGAGAGAAACTTTACAAATGGAACCATACCAAAATCAGTAGACAAAACCAACAAAATATTATTAAATTATATTTCGTGATAGGATTACAGAAACTAAGTCTACTGGAAATAATGAAACTGAATGATGAAAATAGCAGAAGTAATGATATGCTTTTAATTGATGATCTCCAAGATTCCTACGATAATTTAACATCCAAAGTATTAAAAGCATTGAAGTGGTTTAGTGAAAATTTAAAAAATCTTCGATACTTGATAAAATGTGATGATGATTCATTTGTTAGAATAGATTTGATAGTGAGAGATCTGGAAGCATTTGCTCCGAAAATGGATGGAGAAGAAATAAAATCATTTGTTTCGTATAAGGTTGGTTGGTAGGTTGGTTAGTAAAAGTGAATTTCGGTTTGAATATGCTCTTTATAAATTGACTGTTTGAGTATTTTTAATGAGCATTAATCTGGCTTCAAATCCTAATTTTGAGGACTGAGACATTCACTTGGTACTGTTATGAGATTTAGTAAATGGGATATGAACTTGTGAAGCTACAGCAAAAAAATGCCTGTACAAGTAGGTACCAACTTCTTACATTCTACGCTGCAAATGTCATGTTTTCTGGTTTAAAAGGTGGGACATATACAAGAAATAATAATATCATTGAGACTTCAAACTCATGGTTCATTAACTTTTTATGTCAGGAGTTCAATAATCACCCTGTAAATGTCACCTCATCTCATAAAGAAAGAAAATATTATTGTTGTCCACTTTACTTCATAGATGTCTTTTTTTAGATGGAAGTTTTGATTGCCTAGCTATCTAGGAATGGTGACTATCTATTATCAATATCAAAATTTTTAATTATTGTGTCTCAAATACTCTTTTATTGTTTTAGAAATCTCATTCTGCATATAATGGATTATATTGGGGATATTTCAGTGGAAAAGCCAAAGTGTTTATGTCTGGCAAGTGGAAAGAGACAGATTGGTTCCTTTGTGATAACTACTTGCCTTATGCTCGTGGTGGAGGATATGTTATATCTCGTAGCATAGTCGATTTCGTTGGTAAAAATGCTGAATTATTCAGGTAAATATATTTTTCCATTATATTATTGTATACAAAATACCAAACATATCTAAATTTAGTAAGCTAATTTTTTTAGTTTTTCTTTGTTCACAGTCATTACAATTCTGAAGATGTGTCAATGGGAGTGTGGACAGCACCATTAGACAGAATCAATAGGGTTCATGATGTCAGATTTGACACTGAATGGAAGACTAGAGGTTGCTCGACAAATATGTTAGTTCGACATAAACAAACCCCAAGTGATATGTTTCAGTTATTTAAAAATTTGATTAGTTCACATGGCAATAAACTTTGCAAACATGAAAGTATGGAAAGGAAGTCATATCATTACAACTGGAATGTTCTTCCTAGTGAATGCTGTCACTAACTTGAAATAATTTGAATAAAAGTTTTGAATGCGAATGTGACAACACTAATTAAGGTTATATATTGGAGTAGGTGACTAAAAAGTGTCATAAAGCGAACCATATCAGCACTATCTATCAAGTATCTACAATTTTTTTCTTTGATGGGTGAGGGAACTTATGGCCTACCTGGTGTAAAATAGTTAAAGGAACCTATAGATATAACGTGACTACCCCCATAAACCTTTAGATTTATAAGGCCAGTCTCAATTGTAAGGTAAAGTACTAAAATTGAAATTTTTGGCGGGTTTGTTACTTTAACACGATGTTAAAATAATAAACCTTTGTGTGGAAGTCATTCACATGAACATAAGTATGTATTTCATTAGAGAAACTGGTACTAGTCTGCGGGATTTGAGATGCGTGTAGTCTCATTGCTTGAGGCGAGTACACCAGGCGTCTTATCTTTTAGGCCACGAAGTCTCATTGGTTTTTAGATTTTGGTATTAAATTTTACCAGATCAACATAGTTGATATCATAATCACGTTTCGAGTTACTCCGAAACATTCAGTATATTTTACTCGATCTGTATCTTGAGGCACAAACAATGTAAATTGTAGAACAGTCAAACTAGTCAACTAGTCAAATTTATACGAATTATAATAAATAAAACATAATGCAAACTATCCTTTTTATTTGAATAAATCAACATAAAATTTCAATAAACTCAACATATTTTGTTTTTGGAATAATGACATTTTAACACAAAAGGGTACGTTACTAGCGCATTAAAATATAAGCATTCAAAAAACTAAAAATGAATCCTCTGGCTTCATTGAATTTTGAGTAAGGATACACTTTAGTCGTAGTAGGCGATACCGCATCGTGTTTCCCACTACCCTCTTGTGTCTACAATTATTTCATAACGTTTGGTCCTAACGTACGACATCACTTTGAAGTGCTATTTATATGAAGTATTTGAAAAATACATTAAATAAATTAATAAAGCAAATAAATATATATCGACATATTATTATATCTCCGACATATATGTCGGAGACGGTCATTAGTTTAGTAGCAGAACGAAGCGCAGCACGATTCCCGACACGATCGTAATGTCAGAGCTCGGCTAACTTCGTGCTACGACAGAGCCTAGCCGATGGAGGCGCATAGACGCATTTCACTAACAAACCAGCCTTTTTGAGGAGCGGTACCTCCATCCTAAGAACTGTCATTCGTTTTCGTTTGCTAACGTCAAGAGAAGATCTCTATATTGTTCTAAGACAACAAACTTATTTTGCGTACTCAATATTTATCTTAACTCGATCAACCCTAGCTATTTGCCCTAATGAAATCTGACGATAGTCTTAATAATGCGGTTTCCCCAGAATCGCGCATATATATACAACATGTAACATAATTAACGCACACCCTGAAAGTAATTTGTTCAGAATCGGAATCTGGATCGATTTTGATTGATTTTTATGTACCAATTTTTTTTTCTAAAATTTAGTTAAAACTAAGTAAATTACAGTCACCCTACACAGCTAGCTAAACAGTTCATAGAAACGAAAATGGAACGTAAGTCAGGGTATTAAGACTTTTTAAAACGAAATATCTAATTAGTAAAAAAAATTATTATTTAATTAAATAAATCTGATACTTATTTCAAGGCTAATAGTCTATTACAAAATAAAATACCTATTCACACAATACCAACAGCGTCTGCCGGCACACAGCAACACTACAATACATAAAAGAAAACCACGTAATACAAAAATAATTACTATCCCTTCTTTCGTCGGCTTAATATTCTTACAATAAACGGCAGGCTAATCCCGATGTTCGCGGCGACGCGGTTGCGTCGGCGGTGATCAAAGAAAAATCTAAACAACGAAGTCAACAAAATATTTTTGACAAGTCAGTCACGCCGCGTCCACCTTATCGATAAGAGGTCAAGTGATAGTGCAAATAAAATATCTCCCGTATTTCGCTATGTCTTTTCGGTCAGTGGCCTCCTAGATCAGCTGATTTGACGCCTCTCGACTTTTTTTTGTGGGGGCGAATTAAATCGCTAGTTTATAACACACAGACAATAAGTGCCGAAGAAATAAAGAATAAGATAATAACCGCCTTTGATAAAGTAAAAAGTGACATTGCAGTATTATCTAAAATAAAACAACAAATACGAAAACGGTCATTAAAGTGCATTGAACAAGGGGCGCGGCGAGTAGGTGTCTGTGTGTGCGTGCGCAGCGGAGTGTGAATCGGTGACCATTTTATTTCCACGAAATGGGAATAACTCATTTCACAAATAATCAATGTTAACGCACATATAAATAATATTTGGTGTATGCATAGCGTTTATACTATTAAAGTCTAATTGGGGTGTTTGAGGGTGTGCGTTAAATATGTTACATGTTGTATATATGCGCGATTCAATTGAATCCTTTATTATAGTAAAATAACTTTATGAAGCCATATTAACGTTTCTACAACGAGAAGGCTTAATGTCGATAATTGTTTAAGTACTTCCAATATAACTATGTTAAAACGTAGAAGTATTTACATTGAGTTTTTGATTGATACTGATTTTTAACAATTTTGAAATAGCATGGCTAGATCAATTTTTCAACACTAACTACTCATACAGCATTTAAAGGAACCGTTTCCGTTGTTAGAACGGTAAAATTTATTACGCGATAAAACAGAAAACAATATTGGAACGAAGTTCCTTATGGGACGATGCGGAGGGGTATCCTAACCGGGAAAAAACGTCCGTAACGTAAGATTTTTATTAATAATGCACGCAGTGTACCACTTAACTATGTAATAACGTTCAAATTAGTAATGCACACACTGTACGACTTAACTTTGTAATAACGTACAAAAAACAACATATTTTTTTATCCTTCATTGACCACGATCTCAGAACGTTTGTTTGCGCAATACACTAACTCCTATGCAATTCACGGTTGAATGAAGTGTACCACAATACGTTTGCACGTTACCGAATGACCATGGGTTGTTGCGAAACCTCCAGTTTATTTTCTTTATACCTTGAATAGAACTTAAAATTAATATTTTTATAATAAGGAACTTCGTTCTTATCAGGTGTCCCACGACACCACACATCTTTTTTTATGTACGGCGGTAGACGGCAGGAAATATTTGGCATCGATTCCTCCCAACTGAATAAAATTTTGATCTATTCAACTATTCTCTTGTTTCTGTAATTCGTCACTTTGTACTTTTATGTGCAAATGTGTCTGTCAGTCTCGATTTTATTTAATTATAAGATGTTGCCTAATTGCGTAGCCTTTTGTATCTATAACTGAGATGACAATTTATTTTTTAAACTTTAATGAGTTCATAGTTGTTGGCATGACTAATTTAACGTATACATAAATATTCATTAGGCTCGGCACAGACAATGATGGTTTTAGTGAAACTTGTTACAAATATAAATCGTTTGACTGCGCGCACCGTCATTTCCGTATCAAATGGCGTACAATAATAAAATTAAACTTAAGAACTAAACAACAAAAATAAACTACAAAAAAAAAAACTTGTCGATGTTGTCATGTTAATACCTATATCGTGTCTTTTATTTCCGACAACGGTTCCCTTATGCGATACGGTACGGCATATTTACAATAAACAATTCAATGATCCGACATTGACGTCCAAGTTTAGTTGTTAGAACAAAAGCATAATTATTAGTAGACCGAGAATATTTATTTTCAAAATACAAAATGGTCGTATCTCGCTCTTTATTCGACTGTTACCAGCTCATTCATAAAAAACAACGGATATTTCAGAGGAAACTCGATACTATACATAGAAGAAAATATTTGTACCATATATGTACCTACATATTATAAATAAATTTCTTTATTTATTACTTCATAGATTGTTGAGTTGTACAAACAATAGCATAAAAAATACTATACTAGAAACAACCGTATGGTTAACCTTAAATAAAAATGAGAAATAATCAAAATTTTCATCGTCTCTTATTTTACTAATCAATTTAATAAACTTTACGAAGCGACTTGTTTGTGCTCCCTATATTGCCGATGTTTGTATGCCACCGAAGGTAACCATCTGCTGGTATGTTAGTATGTAAGCTGCACTAAGCTATATCCTTTTGGTGATAATACCTACGGATAATCACGGATCGTTTGGAACCTCTGGGTCTGCGGAGGGACTTCGGTTCCCTCTGTATTTTGTACCGTATGTTCCATGGGGAGTGCTCTGAGGAATTGTTCGAGATGATACCGGCATCTCGTTTTTACCATCGCACCGCCCGCCACCGGAGTAGAGTTCGTCCATATTACCTGGAGCCACTGCGGTCATCCACAGTGCGTTTCCAGAGGTCTTTTTTGCCACGTACCATCCGGCTATGGAATGAGCTCCCCTCCACGGTGTTTCCCGAGCGCTATGACATGTACTTCTTCAAACGAGTCTTGTGGAGAGTATTAAGCGGTAGGCAGCGGCTTGGCTCTGCCCCTGGCATTGCTGAAGTCCATGGGCGACGGTAACCACTCACCATCAGGTGGGTCGTATGCTCGTCTGCCTACAAGGGCAATAAAAAAAAAACAAAAACTCAATAAAAATATTCAGCCAGATGAAGGTATGTTGAATTTTTAGGAAATATCGCATATTTATGTATGTATATATATAGAATCGCCCTGTGATAATATGAATATTTCGGATATATCATTTAATACGCATAAAATTAATAGACATTGACCAAGGTTACAAATTGTATTATCGTTACGGTCGCGGTGTCAACGGTTGTGAATGCACACTTATTACCCACCGACTAGGCGACTCCTAAAACCAACAGACACATGAAGCCACTGTCACGATAAAACAGGTCCAAAGCTACGGTGTCATGGTCTATTCACCGTTCAAATATGGCAAAACAAGGCATATCAAAACGTCCCATTTTTGATAATTAAAAAATAAGATAATTATAATATAATCAGCCGCATATATGTATGTATTAATGTAGCAACAATTCGAAAATCCTGTTTCATAAATTGAAATCGTATTGGTTCGTTTTGGGTCACCATAGTCGAATTGATTTTTGGTCTTTCATATTATTTAGACATAACTATATGTTCATAAAATAGTTCGGTTGATGTAATTCTAATATCACATTAAAATTAAGTTAATAACTATACTAATGATGATTGACTTTCATATCTACATAAGTTTGATTATTGTAAAGTGTAGTCCTTGATAATTCTTCTTTGAAATAGTCGATGGTTCTTTGCAAGCCTTCCTGTAGGCTTACCTGAAAATTTATTTATTTAGATTATTAAATTTCTAAACTTGGCACAAGCGGTGTAGCACACTTGAAGATCTTGTTTTGGGTTTCGTCACAGTCACTGATATAAACCCTAGGAATGAATAGTACACCTATCAAAGCATTATCTATTAAAGCGATTTTCATAACTATATTGGGTCAGACGAGCTTTCGGGGCTACCTGCTTTTAAATGGTAGTTTGAGGTAGTTATAATATTTTCATATAAGTTATAATAAGTATGATGGTTATCAATTTTTGTAATTACATAATTATGTTTCCAGTATGTGTTCACGAATGACTTCCACAAAGGAATGTCGTGCAATAGAAACGATCACGCAATATTTACTATACTCATGTTTGAGACAGGCGGCAGCGTGTAAGCTAATACAGATTTACACAAGATAAACATACAGCTCTTGTGTCCATTTTAGCTGATAAAAACCATCAGTACTTCTCTTTTTTCCTACAAAGCATTAATCTATTATTTTTCTGACCCAATACTTTTATCCGGTTATTGTGATTATTATGCTTGCACTTGCATGCAGCAGAGATGCAAATGTTGCGATGGATGTGTGAAGTAACGAGAATGGATAGAATACGGAATGAATATGTTAGAGGAAGTCTGAAAGTGGCACCTGTGACAGAGAAGCTGAGAAGTGCGCGTTTGGGATGGTAGGGACATGTGATGAGACGCAATGAAAATGAGGTTGGTAAGAAAATGTTAACTATTAATGTGGAAGGATATAGAGGAAGAGGTAGACCTAAAAAGAAATGGATGGATTACGTGAAAGATGATATGGGTAAGAAGGGAGTGAGCGAACCAATGATATATGATAGAAGACTATGGAAGGATAAAACATGTTGCGCCGACCTCAGGTGACTGGGAGAAGGGCAGGAGAATGATGAAATGTGATTATAATGCTTACTTTAGGTTTCCAGTGTAAATGGGCCTCCGCCACTGCAATGTCGGGTCGGCGCCGCTGGGGGTCGTCCTCGACCGCGGCTCCCGTGGCGACAGTACTGCGGCACCCGGGGACTAGATTCTTTATGATCATTGCAAATTCTGAAAAAAAAAGCACGCTCATTTCACACACTCTAAAGCATTTTTTCCCGTGTAACTACTGTACTTATAATCACAAAACGCCCAGGTAACAAAGATACTGACATTAGTTGGTAATCGAACCTGGACGCCGTGGTTTAATAGTTAAGCGCCGAACACCAGACGATCGAGGTAATCGACTAGCAATGAAAATTTATGAAAATTTAAAAATGAACGGTAGTTTCACAATATTCAAATTTCGACGAATAGTCAATGACGTGGTCCGTTATTATAAAAATAATTATGTATTCGAAACTTCTCTACCTAAATCTGTAATTATAAAATAAAAACAATAAACGCAAGATTAAATTGTAAAAGTACTTATAAGTACATAGATTGAAGTCATAATAAATAACAATTACAATAAAATCACTCCTCTTAAATTAATTTTCAAAATGTTAATTAAAGCAACGTTCATACTAAATTCGTTTATTGCTAGTAAAACATGCCCGTTTTCGTTCGTAAATTAGTTAGTTTTAATATTCACCTTCTATGGTATGTTCTACCGGGTTTCCGATGTTAACAGGTAATGTATAACTAGAAGCCATTAAGCCTAGCAGTCCATCGACAAGGTCAGACACGTAGCAGAACGATCGGGTCTGTTTTCCGTTACCATAAACCTGAAATAATAAAAATAAAAAAAATCAATACCGAACATGGGGAGGTATTATTTGCTTAATGTTAACAGTACAGAGAGTATTTTTTCAATTTAAAATATAAAAAAAGAAATGTTTTCGGTTTTAATATCAAAATGTTTTTATAGTCCTGATCGGTGGTTTGAAAACAATTGAAATTTATGAAGCATGAACAGGCAATCGGACTATAATGAAAACATTTTTTTAAGACTGCTAATTTACTTAAAATGTTCATCTAGGTTCTATTTCTGTATGAAATTAATATAATTTATAGATCATTAAAAAAATACAACTTGACCCCAAATGACTTAGTACAATCATGACGCACGACGTCATGTCTCGTTATTCGCTGTGGTTAAAAACGTAATTTCTATGTTTAATAAACCACACAGCAAAAGCGTAGGTAGATATCTGCATATTCCGTTATTTTCTATTTTTCTTTTTCAACAGTCTGCAAAACTTAGTAGCTTATTTTAACCCCGAATGACGTCACGCGCAATGAAGTTCCGAATGTTCGGTTGCATTTTCTAAGTATAAAAATAATCAAAACTAATAAGAAAACCGCTTCAAAAAACAAAAATCTATAAGTACAAACTTAAAATAAGTTACTACTTACTGTAATAGTTAAATTCTGTAAAGCTTGCATTATGAAATTAGAAACTACACGACCGTCTGAAACATGCATTCTAGGTCCGTACGTGTTGAATATCCTAGCGACTCTCACGTCGACTTTCTCTTGTTTTGCGTACGAATACGCCAGTGTCTCTGCAACTCTCTTGCCTTCGTCGTAACACGCTCGAGGGCCTGTAAAATAATTTGTTAATTTATTATCATAATTTCAACGAAGCACTGGCGACGAATGAAGCGAATTGAAAGGTAAAAACCTTGCATATGAAAGTTCCCGAAATCGCTGATAAACTATACTAATTCAAATTTATATTAAAACATTTAAAAGTCTTGCAGAAGTAAAGAAACTCACATGTGAGTGTATTACACTCCCATGTTCGGGCAGTCATGTGTGTATCTTAACATTTTGACAGAATGTTTAAACAGATCTTTCATTTTTTACACAAAGGGTTAGCTATTAAAGTAATGACAACTGCACGTTGCATTTATAAATTGTCTAGTGGAACGAAATCCAATAAGAACTAAATAGATTATTTTGATGAATTAGAGGATAGTTTATTGTAAAAGTATATTATTACCAATTGGATTAACATGGCCCCAATAAGATTCGGGTTGTGGATGCACCAAAGGATCTCCATATACTTCTGAAGTGCTTGCGATCAGTATTCTAGCGCCGACGCGTCTGGCGAGACCTGAAATTGAAAATGTACCTAAAGTCGTTTTTTTCCTTTTAGTTTAATAGTTAGTTTGGCTTTTACTTGCCTGTTATTATTACAATTATAAAAATCTTTAATACTGCTACGGGATACATGGGAACTGAATTTGAGTTATAGTTTCTTTAGTGGGGCAACAGAGCACCACAAAAATTTGTTGTAAATGAAACGACCCATGACTTTTAAAATAAAAAAAGCAGACGTGCGTAAACCGAACCTCTCTCTCAGGTGAGGTTTACCTACATTTTTTTCTTTCCTATTTATGCTGATAGCCTTGAGAGGGTATTTCAGCTTCTCCTTGACCTGTAGGTGAGCTTTCGGAGCTCAAACTGGGAGTGTTGATAGCACTGGCCCTAGCAAGAGCAGTGCTTCGCCGAATCTAATACTGGATCGGAAACACGACCCACTGAGAAAATTCGGCGAGAAACTCAGTGGGCTGTGTCTATGGGTTAATTCACTCGGACGGTGACCGGAGTGCCTATTACCCACCGTTTAAGTAAATGCTGCATTATTTCAATCCATAATAGACACTGTTTTGCAAAAACTTTTACTAAGGAAACGAACTTTATCAAAAATATTACTTAGGATTGAACAAACATTACATCTATATGTGAAGTATCATAATAATATTTTGTAAACTTTGTGAAGTTATTATTCGTGTCACATTATTTTATTACTTACCTAACATATTTATAGTTCCTAGAGTATTAGTCTTGATTGTTTTAACAGGATTTTGCATATAATGCGGTGGGCTGGCAGGACTAGCTAAATGATATATTTCGTCTGCCTAAAATGAAATAATATTTGTTAATTTATTATACCTAAAACAATTTTTAACTATTTTTTCACAAGATTAACTGAATCTCTAGGTTACTAAGTATGTTTAAGTATGTTGAAGATGTTTGAATTCAGTTAATTAATGTACTTTTTTATTTCCCTACCGATTCACTGGCAAGCTAAGAGGCTTACGCTACGCTGTGTGTGTGATAGGAGTCACGGGTCTCAACTTGAGAGAATGTGCTAACACTAGTCCTAGCAAGAGCATTGCTTGGCAGAATTTACCACCGGATTGGAATCGCATCGCACTGAGGAGATGCGGTAAGTAACCCTCCTCCTCCCTCAATGGGTCGTGTCTATGGGTTAATTCGGTCGACCAACTCTTCGTCGTGTTCGATGAGTTCGACGAGGATGACCAGTGCTTGAAGAGCCTAAAAGCACCGAGAGTGGCTCCGACAAGAGATGTTTCGGGCGAAGACGGCTTTGCGTTGCCCTAAGGTTATTTCAAGGCTAATTCGACGCTTCAGTTTTTAAAAAGAATGATTAAATCATTAGTACGTGAGCAGTGGCGGATTAAAAGTCCAGAACGCCCTAGGCAATCACTTTATCGGCGCCCCGGTACCGGCCATAAATGGCCATCATAATACTATACATTTTAACTAGTTGTTTTTGCAATTACGATGACGTTGTATCATCAAACCCTAGACTTTAGTAGACCAGGACCCTTGTACTTACGCTAATGCGCAAATGATATACAAAGAAACCCGCAATATTGCATAATACGAGTATATCGATGCTTGTGCAATATAATCTGTTATAGATTAAGATACAGATCAGCATTTAGTTCTTAATCGTCGATATGTTATTTTCTTTATTTATTTAAAAATTCTGCGCTCGCGCGCCCCTTGTAACTACACGCCCCTAGGCACGTGCCTAGTTTGCCTTACGGATAATCCGCCTCTGTACGTGAGTTTGGAGCAGGTTTTGTGTTTTGGTATGTCAGGGTATCCGTAAACGAGTTCCCCAGCATTAAAAAAAAAAGTTTTTTTTTTTTTTTTGTTTTGTGATCTGTGAATTCTCAAAATAGCGCTTTTTAAATTTTTCTTTGTCTATGAAATCAGCTCTGTTACGAGAACTTGTAATTTAAAAATTAATTGTAATCTTTCGCAGTTCATACACGAAAGACCACTACCCGAGCATCAGTGTAATGTTTACGTATAGATAAAAAGTTATTTTTATTAATAATATTATCAAAGGCATGTTAGGACTATGCATCCACAATTTTGTTTGATAAGAATTAATAAATTGAATTAATCTATGTTATCAAATTGCACTTCAGACTTTTTAATGGATACTTTAATCACTACCTATAACATTCAACATTCATTCCAAGACCTATTGTCTCAAAGTATGAGAAAACTATTCATGTTTCATGAGAAAAAATCGTCTAGAATTTCCGAAGGAAAACAGTCGATTAGAGAATGCAGTTTAATTATTACACCAGACTGTGACCAGACGTATAAGATATTTCATTAACATCCTCTAAAAAGTAATAGGAGTAATTTAATATCATGCCTCATTTTAAATTATGTTGGGAATTGTTTATGTTTATCTATCTACAAGAAGAGCTTTATAAGCATTCTATTCTACACTGAAAACCTCCAAAATAGGATTATATTCTTTTTTTTTTGTTTAGATGAGTGGACGAGCTCACAGTCCACCTGGTATTAAGTGAGTACCGGGGCCCACAGGCATAAACAACGTAAATGTCGCCACCCACCTTGAAACATGAGTTCTAAGTACCAGTTCTATTGTACAACAGCTAACCTACCCTTCAAACCGAAACACATTACTGCTTCACGGCAGAAATAGGCAGGGTGGTGGTATGTACCTGTCTGTGAGGTCTTACAAGATGCCCTACCAGTAACTATCTATAGCTCATACCAACTATGAGCTTGAATATTACCAGAACATTACCAGAGTCATTCGATATCACTCCAACACTTTAGTACAGTAGTCATCTTCTTCTATATCGTTCCCTCACTACTGAGGATCGCGACCACATGCGACGTACTTCCAATGTGCTCGATCATGGGTGGCATGGACTGCATGGTACAGACTACCACCAAGTGATTCTCTTGCTATATCTGACCATCTGGCTGGTGTTCTGCCCACGGCGCGCTTGCCTCCTATGCGACCCGTAATTATGAGCTTCTCTAAATCATGTCTGGGAGACCGCATGATGTGTCCGAAGAAGCTCATAACACGTTCCCGGCAGATGGAAGAGAGTCTTTTTCGGATGTCTAGCTGCCTTAGAATGGACTCGTTTGTTCTCATGGCAGTCCACGGTATTTGTAGCATCCTCCGCCACAACCACATTTCAAAGGCATCGATCTTTTTGATATCCCGGCTTTTTATGCACTTCTTTAGAGAGTTCTTCTTGTTTAGAGTTCGTCTAAAGACGATGCATTGAATGAGGGCGTAAAAATCAATTTTTTAAGACCATAAATAACAATTTAATTTGAGTCTGAAGTCATGGTCATAATGGTAAAGCAATTGAATAAATATTTACAACTTCTGAAAGGGACAATGACACCAGTGACATTCTTTGTCTCTTTTGTTTTAAGAAGGTCATAAGAACTATGTTGAATGTTTATAGTTACAATAGTAGATTGCCGACTGGTATGAATACTTGGAATTGATTATGGATATACATACATAATATCAACCTATTACCTGCAGATTTCTTGGAGCTTAGTTGTGATTAATTTATGATATTTCGTAAATAATTAATAATTGATTTTTTGTAGTAACATTTGATCAAAATTTTATATTTCCCTCAAGAAAGTCTCGACATGTCGGTGTACATAGTAATGGCTCTGATAAAGAATTAATAGCTGAATTGATATTTTTTATTGCATTTGTAGGTAGGCAATGATGGCACATGATGGGGAGTGTCCTCTCTTATTTCTGTATATCAGAATGTAATATTCATTTCTAAACGAATGGAAAAGCTGTTAATGTGTTTTTTTTATATTTCTGTACATCAGTATGTAATATTCATTTCTATAGTAGAATTATTTTGTCGCTGCAGTTTGGGTCATAAAAAATCGGAGCGGTGAAGCGAGTATTTCCTTCTCTCTTCCACTCACGAGCCTTATGGACGGGCATAGTGAAGCGCATTATTGTTGTCGATAAGCGTTATCGATAGAGTATTTAGTTTTGTCATTTTGTGGGTTAGTGATAAAAATGAAAGAAAAAATCACTAATCGAACACTTAAACCACATATCGCCGCAGCAAGTTAACGAGGACGGTAGAAATTAACACTTTGTAACTTTTCGATAACAACACGTACAAATATTATTTTAAATAAATTCTGCCGTTTTGATACAAAACAAAGGAGTAGTCATTGTGTCACTAAAGAAATTCAGAGAACGAATGCATAAAAACACATTTCTCTTCGACATAATGTACTTATAACTTGCAGGTAAGTACAAATGACTCATAACATAATAATGTCTCACCACCCTTCGTATACGACCCCGCCGCCATGTACCTGCCTTCGATGACTCATTTCTTTATATCGATAATGGCGTTGCGCCCGCGCAACATGCTGACCGCCCTAGTCGGGCTATGTTTTATGACCCAAACTGCAGCGACAAAATAATTCTACTATAGTCGAATGGAAAAGCTGTTAATGTTTTTTTTATTTATTGCTTAGATGGGTGTACGAGCTCACAGCCCACCTGGTTGTTAAGTGGTTACTGGAGCCCATAGACATCTACAACGCAAATTCGCCACCCACCTTGAGGTATAAGTTCTACGGTCTCAGTATAGTTACAACGGCTGCCTACCCTTCAAACCGAAACGCATTACTTACTGTTTCACGGCAAAAATAGGCGGGTGGTGGTACCTACCCGTGCAGGCTCACAAGAGGTCCTACCACCAGTAATAATAATAATAAGAATAATAGTAATACTATTTTACAACTCCTTATCTGTTGGTACAGTCTAGACTATAGAGAGAGGTAAATTACTATAAAGGAAAATCCAAGTAGTACTTATTACGTTCTCACTCATTAACCGATAACAATACTTACTTCAACATACAACGGATTGACGATATCATGATGAATCATTTCAAAATTACGATGCCCAAACCAATGTTCAACGTTTCTCTTCCGGCCAGTAAAGAAATTGTCGACTACAATGACTTCATGACCTTTCATCATAAGAATATCAACTAAATGTGAGCCAACAAAACCAGCTCCTCCTGTCACCTACAATATCATTAAAAGTATATTTATTGTGATTTAAAGCAAATGGGGAGGCAGGCTCATCTAGTTGTCAATTTCATACAGGAAGCTATAGTCTTGTGAGAGCAATATATTACATATCGACGCTTGAAAGGCGAACGTGACTAAGTGACAATAACTGCTTTGTACATATATGATAGGCAATAACTATATTCGATGCGCAAAAAAAAAAGTTTCAAGGTCTATTAAAATCATTTCAATCCTACAGCTAGATTCGTTAAAATAGAATTTTTTTCAGGTATTTCTCAGGTATATGTAATTTCAACTTTAAATTAGTCTACTGTAAATTTCACGCATTTTCGCTTAGTCACGTTTGCCTTTCAAGCGTCAATATTATTTGTTAGATTTTTATTTGCAAAAGGTAACAAAGCTACTGGGCTGTTTTTGTGTTGAAGACAAAAGGAGATGGTCTAACTTATAGCCTCCTGGAAATATAGGTAATAATATAAAAGTCATTTTTAGAAATTCTGATACAAAAATACAGCAAATGTGCATACCTACAGTGTTTTGATTCACTAGGAATCGAGGACATTTAGGTTTTACATGATTATAGTTGATAGATTAGGTTGATAAATTACAATTATGTTAACATACTTCAGTGCGATAGCCGTGAGTTTCAAATACTTACTAAGATTCTCCTCCTTTCTTTATATCCTAAAAACTTTACTTCAGGGTACTTTTGAGGCATTCTTCCTTCTAAAATAGCAATCTTTTTTTCTAATTCTTGTATTCGATTTTTTGCTTCAGCAAGCTCATGTTTTGTATCATCGCTTGTTACTTCATTTGATGATTGCAAATTCATTTTATTTATATTATTATATTCGTCCTTGGGAAAAATATTAAAACCTCTAAATGTGATGTCCCTTTTCTCTTCAGCTATTTTGTAGTGAGTCCGTCCATGTTCACTGTTCGATTTTGTGATGATCAGATATATTAATATCACTACAAATAAATTATTTAGATTACAATAATCACTCAAAACAAATTAATTTGGTTTTTGCAAGCTACTATTACGTCATGATGAAATGTATTTCTTTATATTAAATACCTTAGAACAACTTTTATTGAATATTGAGCTAGTTTACCCTTGCACTACAATATGTGAAGTAGCAATAATGCACGATCGTAAAATTACAGTATGATAAGTATGTAATTTTGTGAAGATAGTCACCATTATTCACAGATATCATAAATGACTACTTGTACCATATTCCATATGATTACAGATAGATGCGAGTGATACTATTATCCAAAGTATAAGACTTTTTAAAACATTGATTTTATTCCCATAATATTCAGGTATATTTTTCAAATATTTCTATTGATTTATGGGATGCATATTACAAATTTAAGATTTTGAGGTTTGGACAAAAAATAGCTTCATTAACTAAAATATATTAAAAATCGATAAATATTAGAGCCAAACCGGCCTATAAAGCCTATAAAAAAATTGGGTTCGTGTTGTCGCTGACTTTTATATTATTATAAATTATCTGTGAATGTTTTAGAATTTTGTCTAAATTAAGCTTTTCTAATATTTTTAAATAATTCAATACTTACGCAGAGATAGCACACACAGAAATGAAATTGTCTTTCTAAATTTCAGTGTTTGCCTTAACATTGCTAATTTTATGCGAAACTTGACATTTCTAATATAACTATGTTTGTGCTTCGATACATAAGTTACGTTGGATACAATAGTACGTAACGAGAATTCTCAAGTGTTAGTTGGCAATGGCATCGACAACGAAATTGTTATCGAATTGGACTGTTGAAAACAAATTGATTTTTGTTTGATATGTCCTTTGTCAGCTGTCAAGTATCAGCTGAGCATATGTTTTTAAGAAATCGTTTCTGAATTGACAAAAGGAACCTATCTCATAATTATACGTAATAAAAACTTTCCATAGTGGTAAATATTGCAATGCTGTAAACATTTAAATATATTGTGGACCTACGATAAGTTTCAGAAAAGTCATTTATTGTTAAAAAAATAACGCTAACATGAATTTTGCTGTTTGAATCTTAGGAACGTCAGTGGCGTTTCCTTTTTTTAACAATAACTTCGAAGATGTTACATACAGTACGTTAACATTGTAAGTTTATATTTAAAATGAAATGAAATACTAATAAAAATACAGTCAGTTTTTGAGAACATTATGTAAGTACATAAAATGAGAATTTTAGTTTTCGAATTACAAAGTAATAGTTTAACTAAAATAGCATTTAAAATGTTAAAATTTGGAAAAAGTTAAGTACATATATTGTGAATATAGATTGTTTACACGATATAAATAGATAAATTATAAGGCGGGGTATTTAAAGTAAGTATTGAACAAAAAAAGCGTGCGTGTACTTATGTACGCACGTAAGAAGTTGTACTTTATTTTTATTAAATTTATTTCTTTTTTTTTTTTAAAGTTAAATAATTAATAATAAATATTTAACGTTAATAATTTAATAATATTTAGTATGAGTTATATTAAATAATAGTTTTGTCATTTATGTTACTAAATAATACATACGGATAGTTAACCTCAATTGTATTGGAGCACTTAGGAAGGTTGATGGGCACAGTTTTTCCACAAATATTTTCTAATATTAATTAGTATTGTTTTAAATATTCAATTTAAATCACTTCTGATTATAATTCAGATGCACATATAAAATTCGCACTTGTATAATGAAAACAAAATGAAAACACGTGTTTTAAATGTAGAAACTCAAAGCATGTGGATAAATATTATAAATATAAATACACAGTGAACAGAGGCGGCGTGCGTGCCAACGTGCGCCACTAACAGAGGTTCCATTTCTGTTTTGTTGGTAGCATTTTTTACGAGTGTACATGCGCGAAAGTTCACCTGCGGCTATATTCAAACTCGCCAAGTTACGTCGGTCGTATTGTAATGAGCGATTTAGTGGGCAACTTCATTTCTGTTAATTTTGTGTCACGGTGCGCGCGCATCGTATAATTTCACTCTCATCAATTTTACATAACGCGCCTAAAGAAGTATAATTTAAAAAATACAAATTTCATTACAAAGATAAGATATTTTTAAATACGAAGTTTTTGAGATCTTTGTTAACGTTTGCCTCTTGTACTCTTAATATCAAGTGTACCTAATGTATGGCTTGTAAGTTAAGTTAATTTTCCAAACAACAAATGAAAAAGGTGCGAAATTCTAAAGAAAATAAAAATTTGTCATCATGGGACGCCCTGCAGTTCTGAAACAACTAAATTGATGGCAGAATTTATAATATTTAATAAACTGGTAGTAGGACCTCTTGTGAGTCCGCGCGGGTGGGTACCACCACCCTGCCTATTTCTGCCGTGAAGCAGTAATGCGTTTCGGTTTGAAGGGCGGGGCAGCCGTTGTAACTATACTTTAGAAAATTGAAAAAAAAAACGTATTGCTACTCTACATTATTTATTAATATATGCAAAAAGTTTTCTTTGACGTTTTATTTAAATAGGGAAAATATTTTTATTCCACTATCGCTATCGCCTAATTTTTTGGAAGGAAGGTGCAGAGCGAAATTGTAAGAATTATTTTAATGTGTTAAACACTGCTTAGAATCGGTGACAGTGCACAAATGTGGAAAAATGGAACCAAGCCGCTGGACATTTTCCACAATTCAACCCGATAAAGACACAAGTTTGCGCGTTCACTGAGAAGAAGGACCCCTTTGTCATGGCGCCGCAATTCCAAGGAGTATCCCTGCAACCTTCCGAGAGTATCGGGATACTTGGGGTCGACATTTCGAGCGATGTCCAGTTTCGGAGTCATTTGGAAGGCAAAGCCAAGTTGGCGTCCAAAATGCTGGGAGTCCTCAACAAAGCGAAGCGGTACTTCACGCCTGGACAAAGACTTTTGCTTTATAAAGCACAAGTCCGGCCTCGCATGGAGTACTGCTCCCATCTCTGGGCTGGGGCTCCCAAATACCAGCTTCTTCCATTTGACTCCATACAGAGGAGGGCCGCTCGGATTGTCGATAATCCCATTCTCTCGGATCGTTTGGAGCCTCTGGGTCTGCGGAGGGACTTCGGTTCCCTCTGTATTTTGTACCGTATGTTCCATGGGGAGTGCTCTGAGGAATTGTTCGAGATGATACCAGCATCTCGTTTTTACCATCGCACCGCCCGCCACCGGAGTAGAGTTCATCCATACTACCTGGAGCCACTGCGATCATCCACAGTGCGTTTCCAGAGATCTTTTTTGCCACGTACCATCCGGCTATGGAATGAGCTCCCCTCCACGGTGTTTCCCGAGCGCTATGACATGTCCTTCTTCAAACGAGGCTTGTGGAGAGTATTAAGCGGTAGGCAGCGGCTTGGCTCTGCCCCTGGCATTGCTGAAGTCCATGGGCGACGGTAACCACTCACCATCAGGTGGGCCGTATGCCCGTCTGCCTACAAAGGCAATAAAAAAAAAAAAAAAAAACATAGCTTCTCGGGTTCTTCCAAAGTTCACTTGAAGAGCATCGGTAAATGAGTCGACTATTATCAAAGCCGGCAATGTGACTTTTGGACAATTATTGGTAAATCAGAAAAACGAATTATTGACTTTGTATTCCATTGGCAGTCACAAAACTCTTCTGATCGACATCTTATATAAATAACAGGTTAAGTATTAACCTTTATTTAATGCAGGTTTTGAACCGTATTCTTTGAAGGAGACGATTATATTCAAATCAATCTGTATTGACATATCAATAATTTTTTTTTTGTCCAATTGCACAGATTGCCACCTTTGATAATAGACAACTCAAATAACGAGCACCATTTGACTGAGAGTTTATTTCATCTCATCTCATCTCGTTTTAGTTAATTTCATCCCAATTGATAAAGTCTCAAATTAATCAACTTCATCTCATTTTTCATATTTTAGCTGAAGATAAGGAGAAATTTTAAGATTTGGCATAACGGTCTCGTTTCTAAGGCATAAAATATAAAAAAAAGCTGTCGGCTTTTCTATTTGCATAAAGGTAATACATTTGAATTTTGAGATCTATTTGTGATATGTTTGTGATATCAAGTTGCTGCCCATAGTACATAATATAATATTTATGATTATGTACTCTTTGCTAGCAGCATCGAGTACGGTACCGTACACAATCTTCAGTTATGAAAATGTGAAATCAAATTGTTTAATCTGAAGTTGTTAGCAATTTAGCCCACTGAGTTTCTCGCCGGATCTTCTCAGTGGTTCGCGTTTCTGATCCGGTGGTAGATTCTGCGAAGCATTGCTCTTGCTAGGGTCAGCGTTAGCAACTCTCCGGTTTGAACCCCGCGAGCTCACCTACACACGATAAGGTAGCCTATCAAGGCTATCAGCATAGGTAGGAAAAAAAAAATATTATGTGATTTTATGACCTGGTAACAAAGACCTTTAGGTCGTTGAAGTCGTCGTGGCCTTTAGGTTTATCCTTTAGGATAAGTCGACCGGTGCATTCGTATGTAGCGATGCATCGGTGTTCGAATCCCGCTGGCGGGTACCAATTTTTCTAATGAAATACGTACTCAACAAATTGTTCACGATTGGCTTCCACGGTGAAGGAATAACATCGTGTAATAAAAATCAAACACGCAAAATTATAATTTGCTTAATCACTGGTGGTAGGACCTCTTGGAGTTCGCACGGGTAGGTACCACCACCCCGCCTATTTCCGCCGTGAAGCAGCAATGCGTTTCGGTTCGAAGGGTGGGGTAGCCGTTGTAACTATACTTGAGACCTTAGAACTTGTATCTCGAGGTGGGTGGCGCATTTACGTTGTAGATGTCTATGGGCTCCAGTAACCACTTAACACTAGGTGGGCTGTGAGCTCGTCCACCCATCTAAGCAATAAAAAAATAATAAAAAAAAGGTCTTATTTTAAGCAATGTTCATATTTTTATGAAAAATGATAGTATAGAGTGAAATGAAATGATGATTAATTTGAGACATTAATCAACTGGGATGAAATTAAATGAAATGATATGGGATGAAATCAATTGGTAACTCTTGGTATAGAGTATAGAGCAAATCGATGCCTAACAGCCAAAAAGGGAAAAGCGACATTTTTTGGGATATTGAGTTATATACACAGGTGGAATCCTCTTTTTTTTCTGCGTCTTTTGGTCTGAGTTACATGTCTGTAAGTGAAACTTTTTGTCGCTTATGCGATAGTGAAATTACGGATATGAGGTGTTTTTTTTCGTTGTAAACGACAGAAATTTTTATGAGATTATTCTTTTGGTGGTTGATCTACAAAATATTTGAGAATAACGAAGTTATGCTTTTTGGACTCTCTGTAATATTTTAATGATCCAACGTTAACCTATTTCACCTGGAAATAAAAATTATCAAATATAAGTTTACGATAATTTGCGTCTACAAAATTATTTGTTGAAATCCGTTTAGTAATTTATGGCTATTAGTTTCCAATAGTAATAGTACATAGTAGTCGTTTATTGTGATTTGGCCAAAATTTTTATGGCTTTGTTTGGTCTTTAGTGTTTTTTCCCGGTTTTAAATATGTGTAAAATGGGTGGTTACTACATTTTGCCCTGCAAATACTTAATAATATTTAGTCGCTTATCCTCTTTTTCCCTCCGGATACTTAAACAATTCTAGCGATTAGGTAAGGCGAAAAGGTAGACCTAAATTTGATCGTTATACCAGTTACCGTTATACTTTAAGCGGTCTCAACTACAGTCTCCCGGATCTCCCGTCGATTATCCGACGGAGGAGTGGCCTAGAAGGTGGCCGCCTCCACAGGGCAGCGTGCCCACGCCGATCTGGCCTCGGAGTAGCCTGAGCGAAGTTCACCCACGGTCACACTCCCACCCACACACCCACGGATAAGTGATTACTGTAATGTAACCCATAGACATCCACAACGTAAATGCGCCACCAATCTTGAGATATAAGTTCTAAGGTCTCAATTATAGTTACAACGTCTGCCCCACCCTTCAAACCGAAACGCATTACTGCTTCACGGCAGAAATAGGTAGGGTGGTGGCACCTACCCGCGTGGGCTCACAGGAGGTCTTACCACCAGTAATTACGCAAATTATAAATAATTATAATTACCAAAATTGGTACCCGCCTCGGATTCGAACACCGGTGCATCGCTCAACACGAATGCACCGGACGTCTTATCCGTTAGGCTACGACGACTCTTAAAATTTTATTATTTTCTTATTGTTTTAATATTTAGACCTCTTGGGTGAACCTAAAATGTTTTCTCCTCCGAATATAATTTTAAATAAATAGCACATTGAAATACATAATAGAGTCTAATAATCATAGTTAGTATTTCTTTAAAAAAAGTTACTTAATAGAATTTTCAATTCAGTCAAATATCAATCAAATACCACATTTCCACATTTTTTCATTTCCTAAAAAACATACTTATGCTATTTTTCTTCAATTTAAATGAAACATGAGCCGAAGCTATATCATTTTTTGCTGGAAGCTAATAATTTGTGTATTTCATTTACGACATTTTCGCTGTTTGTAGAATGAAAACAATTTGGGGTAACCGACAGTAACCACTATGTGCAGCCTGAATTTCATAAAAATAACAACGTCAGTCAATAGATAGTGCGCTAAATGCTACAAATATATGTTCTTAGACTTTCGGGAGCTATAGGTACTTAATTTATTATGATTTTTTTCGTTTATTTTTAACTTTAAATCAATCTCCTATAAAATTTGTAAAGTGGCAGTTATCCCTTTTTGGCCGTTAGGCATCGAAATATAGTCTTTGATTGAAATGAAACGGGACGTGAACAAATGACATGAAATAATGTCCCAGTAAATGCTAAGAAGGTTCTGAGGCTTTTAGACACTTTTAGTGGGCTTTTTTAGAAAAACTTCAGAAGATATGTCCAGTGATTTTGTTTAATTTCTCACATTTATGCGTGTTCATAGATGCTGAACTGTTAATAATTTATTCTATAATAATATTATATGTACGTATAAATTTGAAAAAACACTAAATATATATCGAGGGGTGAAAGCCTATTTAGTTTAAGCGACATTTCGCTTTTTTTGCCCTAACTTTGCTGATAGTCTTGAGAGACTATTTCAGCGTAGCCTTAACAAGTAGGTTGGCTCACGGGGCTCAAACCTGACGTCGTTGCTAACACTAACCCTAGCAAGAGCAGTGCTTCGCAGAATCTACCACCGGATCGGAAACGCGACCCACTGAGAAGATCCGGCGAAAAACTCAGTGTTGTGTCTGCGGGTTAATTTACTCTCCGAGCCCTTTGTCGCAAGCAACGGGTTCAACGAAAATGGTGACCGGTGCTTTGGGTACCTAACAGCACAGTTAATGGATGGGGAGGATCCGAAATGACGTATTTTGGGCGACGTCGACTGTTTACCATTCGGTTCGCAGGATCGGGAATGTAGTCACCGGCGGCAACGATGAGAGGGTTCTCGTGTCATGCCGCTTTATCGAAACGGCGCGGCGCACTGATGCCGCTGTAGATACTTACTGATGTACTCTAGGTCCATGTCGTCGTGGAGGTCCACGTTTCTGACATATCATTGGGCAAAGGTTTCAAGTTCTGCACGGGCCGTATTAGCGAATACTACACTTGCATAGGTCATGATCGGGCGTATACAAGTTTTGTAGAATGTCACCTTATTTCTAATGGACAATTTACGTCGCTTGCAATTCATCGGATAGAAAAAGTAATTTCGCTTAATACGCGACTTTTATCTTTGTAACCTTTGTGTAACCTAATACTCCGTTTTATTAGGTATCAACAATTCGATGTTTTCAAATAGCTGAATAAGTTTTTTGTTAATTCCTTTTTTTTCCATATTTTAAACTTTAAATGGCTCTCCTCCATATTGTATCCGTGTATTGAATTGTATAAAGACATATGTAAGTAGTTCCGTATCATGTAACGCGAACTATGTTTACGAGTGCCCTGTTGTTGACAATGTTCATGACACGGATGGGCCGCGTGTTTCTTAGCAAAAAATAAAAACAACATACACTCGAGAGCAATGAATCCGGGTCACTTAAAAAAACCTATAAATCTCGGAAACTAAGAATGCTAGCTTAATAAAATAAATTGTGTTTAGTAGCCAATTAAATACTTCTTAAATTAAGGTATTAAAACTTCTTATCTATTTCAAGGTTTTGTTATAAAAAAATCGAATTTGAAAAAGGGAATGGAACTACGAAATTACTGCATTTGATTTTGCTTTTATTTCTAATCTGTCATTTAAGTAGGTAACGGGTGGCCCATAAGTCCTTTGATATGAAAAAAAAATTATTAAAATAAAACTAATTACATTATGAATTAAATTTTTATTTACATAAAAAGCTTAAAAAACGGGAATTATTTTTTGAAAATAACATCTCCTAAATGTAATCCGTTGCGATCACGGCACTCTTGCAAACGACGTCTAAAATTGTCGATGACTGCGCGGCACGTCACTGCTGAAATGCTTGTCATTTCTCTGCGGATGTTTTCTTTTAGGGCCTCAATTGACCGCGGGTTTGTGTCGTATACTTTAGCCTTAAGGTAGCCCCACAAAAAAAAATCCATCGGGGTCAGATCTGGACTACGTGGAGGCCAGGAAATGTCTACTCTCTTAGAGATAACTTTGCCAGGAAAAAGTTGACGGATAACGGGCATAGCAGTGTTAGAGGTGTGAGAAGTGGCCCCATCCTGTTGAAACCACGTCCTGGCATTAAAGCCTGAAAAGTTTTGCAATTCTGGTATGAAAAACTCTTCGATCATAGCCACATATCGCTCCGACGTAACAGTAACTGCGCGCCCTCTGCCATCCTCAAATAAGTAAGGCCCTAGGATACCATGGGCTGACATAGCGGCCCAAACAGTCACTTTCGGACTATGTAAGGGCTTCTGATGCTTAAGTTTTGGATTGATGGGGCTCCAATAGCGGCAATTTTGTTTACTAACATGCCCGTTAAGATGGAAATGAGCCTCGTCAGAGAACATTATGTTATTGAAGGAAGTAAACCGATTCAACATTTCATTCGCATAATTTTGTCTTTGAATACCGTCAGTTTCCTTTAATTCTTGAACCAACTGAATTTTGTAAGGGTGCATATGTAAATCTTTCTTCAAAATCCGTTGTAACGATGTCCTGGATACGATTAATGCTCTGGCGCGCTTACGAGTTGACTGTGTCGGATTTTCGCGAATAGACTGTGTCACTGTGTCTATGTTTTGTTCCGTACGTGACGTCCTTGGGCGACCCAACCGCGGTTTATCTAACGTCGAACCGGTCTCCTCGAACTTAGCAACCCAGTTCTTAATCGTTTGAAGAGTTGGAGTGTCGTCAAAGTTGTGTAAACCTTTGTGTTCTCGAAATTTACGCCGCGCAACGGTTGCCGAATTGTCGTTTTTATAAAACTCGCGCACACAAAACGCACGGTCCGCTCCGGTAAAACGCTCCATCGCGACTAAATTCCCAGAAACCGAAGTTACTCCCCCCGCTTCCCCTGCACCGCTCACGCGCGCCCTGTTCGTTTTATTCAAATTTTACTTTTCGAAGGACTTATGGGCCACCCTGTATATAAACCATATTGATAGTGTTCAATATTTATTATTCAACCTGTAAGCATGTCGCTTACAACTGAAGAATGCATCGGAATCCTCACAATGGTGGAAACCGGCTGGAGTCAGCGCGATACAACCAGGACTGTCGGTGTGTCAACAGTACAAAGAGTTCTCCGACGTTACGAGCAGGGAAGAAAGGCGAGGAGTTAAGCTGTGTGATTTGTTTTATTATGTCTATTTAGTGTTTCTTCGGGTTTAAATGTGTAATAGCGGTGGTTTATTAACTGTTTTGTATCTGTGAAAGTGCACAAATGTGGGAAAATGAAACAAAAGCCGCTGAACGTAACTTCTCTTGATCCTCCAAAAAGTCCACTGAAAAAGTCTCAGTAAATAACCACCATTTTACTTTTACGATTATATTTCATTCCATATCATCTCATCTCATTTTATTTAATTTGATGACAATTGATTAAGTTTCCTTCGTTTTTTATTATTCATAAACAGTAACTAGAAATAATTAGAACGGCGAATTATTAAAATCTTATTACTTAACGCTGGCTAATATACAAACCGTGCCGGAGACAAAAACTAAAAAAGAAGAAGAAGATGTTACGAGGAAACTGACTCTAACCTACGTAGACCAGGAACAGGCAGAATTAGGTGTACCACAGTAAGAGATGAGCGATACTTGGTGAACACCATGCTTCGTAATCCCTTTCTTACAAGAACTGAACTAACAAATCAGCTTCGACGCCTCGGAGGCAGGATCCCAAGCGCATGGACAGTAAGACGACGACTTGCTGAAGCTAACTTGAAGTCGTCGTGGCCTAAAGGATAAGGCGTCCGGTGCATTCGTATTGAGCGATGCAAGCCCACTGAGTTTCTCGCCGGATCTTCTCAGTGGGTCGCGTTTCGGATCCGATGGTAGATTCTACGAAGCACTGCTCTTGCTAGGGTCAGTGTTAGCATCACTCCGGTTTGAGCCCCGTGAGCTCGCCTATTAGTTAAGGTTATGCTGAAATAGCCTCTCAAGGCTATCAGCTTAGGTAGGGGAAAAAAAGAGCGATGCACCGATGTTCAAATCCCAGGCGGGTACCAATTTTTCTAATGAAATACTTACTCAACAAATGTTGACGACTGACTTCCATGGTGAAAGAATAACATCGTGTAACTTAAATCAAATCAAATATATACTGTACTTGAGACATTAGAACTTATATCTCAAGGTGGGTGGCGCATTTACGTCGTAGATGTCTATGGGCTCTAGTAACACTTAACACCAAGTGGGGTGTGAGCTCGTCCACCCAGCTAAGCAATAAAAAATAAATAAATAAAAACCTCTTAGACCTGCAAATGGCCCTAAACTAGAGTGGTGATCGTATTTCAAGATTAAGATATGCTCAGAACTATTTAAATTGGTCTATTGAATATTGGTCGAAAGTTATGTTCTCCGACGAATCAAAATTTGTGCTCTACAAGCACGATGGAAGATACAGAGTGTATATGTGGGGGGTAGCCATCATACAATGCAAGATATTTGACAGATGCCTGAATATCGCTTACGACATTTTCAAGATAAGCTCGCATATACACCTACAAGTTCCGAACAACAACATTCGGACCGTCGGTCTACCGAGCAATATCACCCGCTCGGTGGAAGATCTTTCCTTTGTCGTTTAAGCATCTCCAAATATAGAAAACCAGGGGAATGATTCAAGAAAGCTTAGAAAGCATGCATAGGTGAAAAAGTAGCCTACGGTGGTGGTGGGTCTGTACTTGTGTGGGCCGGAGCTTCATCTGAGAGTCGCATAGAAATGGAAACACGGGGAGGCAATACAAATTATTAATAAAATTCAAGAAAATCATATTGTTGTACAATATCCTATTTTGATTTTAAGGCGAGATCAGCAGTTTTTTTTGCTTATGTAATTTTTAATAAATAAAATGTAGTGACTTATAAATTTTATTACTTTCATTTAAGGGGTGTTATGTTGTCTATTAAACACCGTTTATTTTATTAAGCTAGCATTCTTAGTTTCCAAGATTTATAGGTTTCTTTAGGTGACCCACTTTCATTGCTCTCGATTATATTTCATAATATTAAAATGTAAACATTTAATATAATTTACAAAAAAAAAAAAAGGTTATTTTATAAGGTTACTTTAAACAAACAGAAATTAACAACATTGTATCATAGGTAGGTTTCCATTACATACTGGCTTTAACCAATATATTTATGTAACAATTTTAGCGTTAAGTTATTGTATACATTTAACATGATTTTATCTCTAACTCATTGTTTTATCTCACGACACATAAAATATGTTATCAAAGGATGCACACATTATAACTATATATGAGTCGGGACCAAGTAACTAGATTTAAAGTGACAACGGTTTATAGATTTTTTTTACTTTTGGAAGTTGGTTTGACTATAAAGCACTTCGTTTGTACTGCTCTGAATGGGTAGATGAGTTTACGGAACCTGGTGTTAAGAAGTTACTACAGCCTATTGATTTCACAATAATAACGCCACTATTCGCTTTGAGATATCAAGTCGAAGTGACAATTGGAATCTAGAATAGGGATCACACTTTAAACTGGTATGCATAAAGGCTTGGCGGCAGATATAGGCAGGGTAGTCGTAACTGCCTATATGAGCTCACAACCTCCTCAAAGCGGTCTTACTTGATTTAACTTTTTTATTATTATTTTCCATTATCATTTCGGTGCCAGTTCAAGTCTTATTATTTCAAACAAGGTCCTCGAAGACGAGCCACTCTGTCCGGCTGATCTGAGAACAGACCATCGATCCCTGCATCCAAATATGCTCTTAATTCAGCTTCGAAATCTCCACTATTAGATTCTGATTCATTACTCCGGAATTCCGTTGGTAGAAATGCGTTCTCGGCGCGAAATGTATACGGGTGGACCTTAAGGCCTGCTGCATGTGCATCGTCTACAAATGTAGTCTTAACACCTAATCGATTGTTTGTATCGCGGGGAATTATGTAGCTTTTGTCCGGACCGGCTGCGTGTGCGTATTTGGCGACTTCCTTCAAGCCTTCCTGTGAAGCCATTTCCCCATACGTAAGATCAGTTCCCAGTTCTAGTTGGTCGAAAGGCTGTAGAGATTTATTACTCTCGAACAGTTGTAACAAACGTAGCCTGGTCTTTGTTTTAAGTTCTTTTAAATTGGTAACTTCGAACGATTGAATATAAACCGGTGCGGATGGGTCACGGTATCCGTTTTTATGGAGTATGTTCACAACAGGCTCCTCCATTGCCAGACCTAGTTTCTTAAAATGTGTGCTATGTTTTATTTCTGGATAAATTCCAATAGTTCTTTTTTGACTTTTTTGCAGACCTTTCGCCAGACTAATGATTTCTTGAAACGTAGGAATCGTGAAGGTGCCATCCATACGTGCGTTGCCAGCTCTGATATCTGGTATGCGTTCTCTAGCTCGTAACGTTTTTATTTCGGCCAGTGTAAAATCTTCCGTGAACCATCCAGTGATAGGAGATCCGTCCACTGTCTGAGTCCGGTTGCGTGTAGCGAATTCAATACGACTTGCGACGTCGGTTGTCAAACTCAGTTCGTTGTCATGTCGGGCTACAAGTACCCCGTCTTTCGTCATTACCAGATCAGGTTCGATGTAATCAGCTCCCATGGTTATACTGAGAGCATAAGAACCAAGGGTGTGTTCGGGGACATATCCGCTGGCTCCGCGGTGGGCAATGATTAGTGGCGAACAGAAATCTGAGTTTAAGAATTCAGAATTGAAATCAAGGTTCTCATTTGCTGGAATTCCAAAAGTGATCCCCACGGTGCTAAAGGAAAGCACCAACAGCCCGAAGATTTTCATATTGCTAACCTGTTGCAAGTAGAAAATTTTTAATTTTTTTATTTTCGTTTTCAAATGTAAAAAGAATAAATGTGATTGAATAGTTGGTATCGACGGACAAGTATAAATATGTACATAACATTGTTTCCAGATTTTTCTCAATATTAACAAGATAAACGATACAAATAATTAATTCATGATAAAGTTCACAGAGATGCATTTTCTTAATAGTAATAAGCACCGTGACCTTTTTACATTGCATAAAAGCCAAGGCTAAAATCATTATGCGATAAGTATAAGAAACGTAATCATTCATAACAATAAACAATTTTAACTAACATTCAAAATGCTCAGTAATGCTTATTAGTATACTTAATAATATTATTATGTATACTAATAAAATTAATTTTTAAAATTATCTATTAGTTGCCATATACACAAAATACGAAACGTATACATAATAAATAAATAAAAAAGCAAACAAATAATTCTGTGACGTTTTGATGAACGTATGAAAGAATAATAATTATTTTTAATAAACCATAATACAATAAAATTTTATATTTTTTTTCTTGTGACTTACCCAAATATCCGTGAGTGAACACACAAAAAAATGCTGTCACTAAACTAAACAGATCTATGTAGCTGGTATCGATTGACAGATATCTCGCGATTTACTCCATCCGAGTGGTACAAGTACAGACGTTAAATAAAGTGTATGAGACAGGAAAAATATTTTTCGAGGTCGCGCATAAAACGCACACGAGGAAAAGTGATGTCAATATACACGAGTAATTCATAAATACAGGTTTATTAAATTACATTACAAAGTAGCGACGAGTATTTTCTATAATTAAAGGAAGTTTTTCGTTTAGACTCACCAATCGATGCTCACCAATGCAATTTTCTGAATTAATTTAAAGAATTTTTATTAACCGACTTTAAAAAAGGAGGATGTTCTCAATTCGATTGTATCTTATACTTTTAAACGAGCAATTCTTCTATTCTCAATAATCTGAATCTCGAAAACGGCTCGAAATCTCGAAAAATTTTGTATACAAGGGATTTCGGGGGCGATAAATCGATCTAGCTACGATTTATTTTCAAAAAATGTTGTTTTATTCGTCTTTTCAATAATGAACTTTATCGATAATCAACTTGATGACTCTTCCCGACATCTAATGGCAAATAATAATACTATTTTTCTTAATTGAGAGCAACTAACTGCTTTAAAGACACAATATTTCATCATTTTATGTAATTCGTATTTAAATATAATTTCAAAAAAACAGAATTTATCAAAAAAGTAAATGCTGAGCAGAGTTCGGTCATCGTCTAGTGTTTTTTTATGTTTCTTACCTCATTATTTTTGACTGGGTAAATTGATTTTGATGATTCTTCTTTTATTAGAAAGCTGACGCTTCCCGTGTTGTCCCATTTTAAATTTAGTCCAGTTCTGATAATGGTATCCATGAGAAAACCATATAAGTCTTAAATTTGCATTAAGTACGTGCGTGACAAATAGATGAATAACTCATTAGCTCAATTTCACGCCAACCAATTTCGATGATTATTGTTTTTAGTGTATATTAATTTGTTTTGGAATATCTTTTTTTCTATTTGAGTTCGGTTTTTGTTAAAGCATGTCTATTTACAATTATTTAGATATTTATTGTCTGCGACTTTCTATTGATATTCTTCTATTTTTCTTCTTTTTTCGTATGATCGATTTATCAATAACTTGATGTATAATTATATTAATAAAATTACATCAGCGGGATATTGACCTGTCCCGTCTTGGAAATTTATTTTAACATTTAACCACGTAAAGGATAATCTAAATATGACCATATTTAGGTTCATCCTTTACTTAGGAAATATTAAAAATAGTAGGCAGCAGAGAACAATTTTACAGTTTACAAGCAGAAGCACACCGAGTTACTTCGCAGTATGAAGCTCATCTGTGCATAATTTTGAGATGCCCGCTGAGTTTCTCGCCGGATCTTCTTAGCGGGTCGCGATTCCGATCCGGTAATAGATTCATTCGCGAAGCAGTTGCTCTTGAGTTAGGTCTTCATATAATAGATCTCAGTATAGTTACAACGGCTGCCCCACCCTTCAAACTGAAACGCATTACTGCTTCACGGCAGAAATAGGCAGGGCGGTGGTACCTACCCGCGCGGACTCACAAGAGGTCCTACCACTAGTAAACTGGAGACCTTAGAACTTATATCTCAAGGTGGATGGCGCATTTACGTTCTAGATATCTATGGGCTCCAGTAACCACTTAACACCAGGTGGACTGTGAGCTCATCCACCCATCTAAGCAATAAAAAAAAAAATTACAGACACAAAACTATTTTTACGGCTTAATCTCGCATTTATTAATTTTAATTATATTCTTTTCGGCCTTTCGAATACTTTAGGTATAGTTTTCATTTTCGCGATAGACTAAGATGCTATTAGATTTTTGTTACTAGAAGTTTTTCATTAACATTAGACACGAGAAAATTTATGAGAACATTCCAACTTAGTATTTCAATTAAAATAGACAGAGGTTTCTACTGTAAACATAGAATATTAAAACGTTAATCTACTACTAAAATTACTAAGAACTATTAAAATAAACTCTGAAGTACCAGTGTCAGTGTCTTTTTCTGCTATTATCCTCTTTTTTATTGTGTGAATAAAACCGTCGTGATTTTTAAAAAACTCGATATCGCTACTGAATTATAAATTTAAGTGATCGTTGTATTCGTATTACAAGCATGTACATATAAATGAATAAAATCTATGGTAATTTTTCCATTCTATAATACGTAAATACATAACGTCAATGCTGGTTTAAACATTTCCAACCTCAGTATATTTTCTAAAACACATTTATTTCTCAAGATTGAGTAAACAACAAATTATTCTATTATATCGTATCTTTTCCTTCGTGACAATAAAAATTTCAATGCCGTTATCAATATGACATTTAAACTAGTGTACAAAATCAATAGGTTCGTATTACTATTCAGATAGCACAATATATGGAATGATCAGGCGCCCTCAAAATTATATACAGGGTGTCCCAGAATAATGGATAATCCTGAAACACCTTATAGTCGAGCCGTTGGGGACACAAAATAATAAAAGTAATAAAAATCTCAGGTAGTAGCCAAATTACGCATTTTTTTTAAAAAGTTTATATTTTCCATACTGCTGTGCTTTTCTGGAACAGCTACAAATAAATAAAATCCATAGGCTTTTTGGTCTTATAACATTCTACAAAGACTATACTTAGGAATATGCAGGACATTGTATGACTAGCTAGTGTAATCTACATATATAAAAATGAATTGCTGTTCGTTAGTCTAAAACTCGAGAATGGCTCGACCGATTTGGCTAATTTTGGTCTTGAATTATTTGTCGAAGTCCAGAGAAGGTTTAAACGGTAGATAAATATGAACATTTTCGGAATAAAATAAAGTTTAGGTCTTTTATTTATCGATTGAGGTACTACGAAGTCTGCCGGGTCAACTAGAGTTTTATAAAAGTTAATCTGAACTTAAATTCTAATCATGACATTTGGTAATTTTTCTTTATTTTTAATTTCGGTACTACCTAAGAAAAAATTTTTAATTTTTTTTTTTCGAGTCCCCAATAGTTCTACTATGAGGTGTTATTATATTATCCATTCTTTCTGGGACACCCTGTATATACTGACCGGAATTTCCCAGAGCAATGTAGCTCTAACTTTGTTTATTCATTTTAGTGGTTTCCTCTTTCGCGCATGTGATTCATATTTAACAATGGGATTTCTAAAGCATCAGCTAACAGGATCAGAAAAAACAAAGTTTTAATTTTATTTTCTATGAAGGAAGGATTACTAGTGGCCCGAAGGCCTTCCAAGTTTCTCCAGAACAGGTGACTACCGTACTACCGAATCGGAATCGCAACCCGCTGAGAAGATCCGGTGAGAATCTTAGCGGGCTGATGGATGGGTTAGGTTGCACGTCCAACTCTTGGGCGAGCTCGACGAGTACGGTTACCAGAATCCCTTAGCCTGCTTGCTCCTAGTGTCAGCTGTAGTGCAGGCGTCTAATGGATCTGAGGGATCCGTAAGGACGTAAAAAAAAAGTTTGATTTCTTCACGCTCACTCATTTTTACATAATCAGTATCCATTACTCCCAAGGTTATTTCATACATTTTATAACATACTTTCTGTATGGCTAAGTTAGGTTGTTTACCTTTTTTTTCCTACTTAAGCTGATAGCCTTGAGAGGCTATTTCAGCGTAACTTTAACTAGTACCTAGGCGAGCTCACGGGGCTCAAACCTGACGAAGTTGCTAACACGAACCCTAGCAAGAGCCGTGCTTCGCAGAATCTACCACCGGATCGGAAACGCGACCCACTGAGAAGATCCGGCGAGAAACTCAGTGGGTTGTGTCTATGGGTTAATTTACTCGTCGAGCCCTTCGTCGCAAGCGACGGGTTCGGCGAGAACGATGACCGGTGCTTGAGGTACACAAAGCGCCTACTTGAGGCACCGTAAGTGGATCGGGAGGATCCGAAATGACGTGTTTTTACGTGCTTTCCATTCTGTCCGCAGGATCAGGAATGTAGTTACCGGCGGCCACGATGAGAGGGTTCTCGTGTCGTGCCGCTTTGTCGAAGTGGCGTATTGATGCCGACTCTACTTACTGATTGACTCTAGGTCCAGGTCATCATGCAGGTCGATGTTCCTGACGAACCACGGGGCTCCTGCAAAAATGGGATTGAATGCAACTTGGAGTGCTTTTATGTTAGTGCGGGCCGCGTGCGCCAATACTACACTTGCATAGGTCATGACGGGGCGTATGCAAGTTTTGTAGGTGTTGTTTATCACTGTGTGGTGTCGAAATTAGATTGGAACTCTTAACAATAGAAAAAAAATTGAACATTAAAATACAATTTATTACCACTTAATTTTATAGTCAAGTGTACAATGTATATTGAGATAAACTTTGTGTGTGACGTACTAGTGTATCAAAGATGTTTCATCGACCACGCGGGCAGTCTCGTGCGCTGAGCACAGATAAGAGTAAGTAAGTGCTACACGAGTCTATTTGTGTCACGAACTTTTCCTCCTCAAATAATATTTTCACTGTACTTCACTGCTCGTGTACCACGAGTCGATAGGAGTGATAAAAACAATTATCAGTACTTAACATGTTTTCGTATACACAATAAGCACGTGTCCTTGGCATTTAAATTAAAGATAATTTGTCATTTTGTTTGACTTTTATCAACGCATAATTGTGTTCTTATGACAATAAGAGGATTATCCATTAACACTTAATTACTTCACGTGTGGTAATGTCATATATGTACATTATTTTTCACGTAGGCGTCCTCGGAAAGAAAATGAAAATCACTCGCAGGGCCCTCTAACTTGAACAGAGATATCAGGTTGATCAGAAAACATGCCGTCTATTCCTGTACTCAGAAATGCTTTGAGTTCACCTCTGAAATTCCCGATTGCTGATGGCGAAGGATCATCGCTTCGTAGTTCTGCGGGCAGGTAGAGATTTTCGGCACGAAACGTGTATGGGTGCACTTTTAAATTGACTGCGTGGGCATCACGAACAAAACTTGTTGGTTGACCTAGCCTGTTATTTTCGTCGCGAGGTATGATATATGATTTTTCAGGTCCAACTGCATAAGCGTACCTTGCGATGTCACGTAGGCCCTCAGGAGTAGCCATATCGCCATATGTAAGATCAGAACCAAGTTGTACCTGATCATATGGCTGGGCTGTTTTTCTTCCTCCAAGCAGTTGTATTAACCTGTTACCAGTGATCTGACTCAATTCTTTTAGATTACTGACTTCGAACGACTGAATATAAATGGGAGCTTCAGGTCCCGTGTATCCGTTTTCGTGAAGTAGATCTACTAATGGTTTTTCCATAGCGAGACCCAGATGTTGAAAGTGGGTAGAATGTTTGATTTCTGGGTAGATACCAATACGTCGTCCGTAACTTATTTCCATGCCTTTTGCTAGATCAATAATTTCTTGCATAGTGGGGATTTCAAAGCTGCCGTCCATTCTAACGTTACCCGGGCGTATTTCTGGTATACGTTCTATAGCACGCAACATTTTGATTTCAGCAAGAGTGAAGTCTTCTGTAAACCAACCTCTAACTAACGTCCCGTCGACGTACTGCGTCCGATATCTAGTAGCAAATTGTGGATGCTCTGCGACATCAGTAGTCAATCCCAGTTCATTGTCATGTCTCGCTATTAGATGCCCGTCTTTTGTCATAACGACATCCGGTTCTATGTATTCAGAGCCCATTGCAACAGCAAGAGCGTAAGCGCCGAGGGTATGTTCTGGTACGTAGCCACTGGCTCCACGGTGAGCGATAATGAGCGGCTGACAGAAATCTGCGTCATAATCAATTGAGGAAGATCCTGGATTTCTGTTAAGGGTGAAGGCCAGTATGGCAGTTATACCACCGGCGCATAATACTCCAAGTAGTAACCATAGGGCTATAACACGGCCTCGCATTGCATTTCTGTTGACAAGACAAGTTTAGACTCATTAACCAAGCGAAAATTCAACAACGTTTTAGCAATTACTAAATTAATAAAAATAAACACATGTAGACATTAATTCAAAATGAGAAGATGTTTGAAATATAAATCAATACTGTATTCCTCAATTTCATTTCACTGCGGGTTGAAATTATATGCTAATTATTCTGGCATTGTTAAAGTAATTTCCTACATAAAGTATGTTTATTTGCATGTTGCACTATACTTCGCTATTAAAACATACCGTTCATAAGCACTACTACAAATAAAACTTGTCTCTGTACAACTATATTTTAATCTAATTGAACACTTTTAATAACAATAATACAGACCGACTACTAACTAACTCCTGCGACAAATACACATAAATTCATTTTTCGCTACAACTAAGATGGAAACAAGTAATGTATACTGATTGTAGGGCTTAAGTCAATAATTCTTATTGATTATGTACAGCGATAAGATTTTTTGTGAATTAGGTGTTGTTGTTGATATTCTTGAATATTTACTGTATACCAAATGATATTTCAATACCGGGTACTTTAGAACGTGAAAATGGAATAGCGGTTTCATTTACTTTTTTAAGAATAACTATTAGATTTTTTCTATGAAGTTGCTGTTTAGTGCACCCATGGCACCATCGATGCATCTCTGCAAACCTTATCAAAACGTCCAAACCTTAGCAAAACTAGAAGTCTGTCGGCGCAAGTTTTATGATGTACGGCTTAGACTCAAAATTCCAACCCTATTAGCTCTTGAAGCTTAGGGACCATCTGTTGTGCCATATGAGGTCGAACGTAGTCGTAGAAGCAGCGGGGACGAAAAATTATTCAAGGCCGGTCGGAGTTCCGCGAGCTTTCCCACCATTGTGTCCAGTTTCTTACAGTAAACATCCGCAGTACCTAATTCTGATGCCATTTGGTAAGAAGCTGATATGAATTATACTGGCACTAACCCTCCATACAGTCACTATTAGGTGTATTTGGGTGTGAACCAGCCGGTAACTACATTCCCGATCCTATGGACCCAATGGTAAGCAATCGACGTCGCCCAAAACACGTCATTTCGGATTCTCCCAATCCACTAACGGTGCTTTTATGCACCTCAAGCACCGGTAATCATACTCATAAACCCGTCGCTTGTGACGAAGGGCTCGGCGACCACTGAGTTTCTCGCCGGATCTTCTTAGTGGATCGCGTTTCCGATCTGGTGGTAGATTCTGCGAAGCACGACTCTTGCTAGGGTTCGTGTTAGCAACAACGTCAGGTTTGAGCCCTGTGAGCTCACCTACTTGCCCGGTTACGCTGCAATGTACTCTCAATACCATCAGCTTAGGTAGGAAAAAAAAGTGTGAACCAAAGGGCTTAACCAACATGATAACCGTTACGTTAATCAAGAAGAATCCGATTTTTCTTCGCAGATCGCAGATCTTCTTTTTTTCCTGCAGAGCCGGAGTGCCCCAAGGCTCCGTACTTGGTCCGGTCCTCTACAATATTTTACTAGTGATCAACCTCAGTCACCAGAAACAGCTGTAGCAACCTTTGCCGATGATGCAGCCTTCTTCAGTTGTAGCAGTAATCCTAATGAAGTGACCAGACTGTTGCAAACTCAGCCACGACACATTACCGCAATCAACCTGTGTTAAGTATCTTGGATTTCACCTGGACCAAAGGGTGACATGGAAAGACTACATAAAAACGAGGCGTAACAAAAATAATCTTCGATTTAGAAACCTACTCTGGCTTCACGCTGGATGGTCTGCCTTATCCAACAAGTTAATGGCTTATTGGTCAATAATAAAACCGATTTGGACGTATGGAGTCCAACTGTGGTCGTCAGTCAGCAAATCAAGAATTATGTGCCTCCAGAGAGCTCAAAACAGTATCCTGAGGGTATTCCCGTCGATGCCTTGGTATACTCGAAATTCGGAAATCCACGAGTACCTGGAAATTCCAACCATAATGGATGAAGTTCAACGATATTCGGATAACTAGAAGAAGAAACGCTTGATAGAGCTCACCCAAACTTGTTCGGTATGCTCTTGCAGCCAAATCCGATTAGAACACTCAAGGGAGCTGGCGTGCTCTCCTACTAAGGCGAGACGGAGCATTGGCTCTGTCCCTCCAAACCATGACCTTTTGCAACTCACCTGTTTATAATCTTAGTGACAGAAAGTAGGTGTTAATGTAAAAAAAAATTTTTTTTTTTCATCCCAAGTAATAATTCGGTTCAAAATGCCTTCGTATACTTTAAGGCTTTCGTTGTGCTGGCGATCGTTCAGTTCATGCGGCACCCACTAATTCAGGTCAGGATATTAGAATGAAGTATAAAAATTTTCTATTGTCATCGGCTCTTGATTAGTGTGCAAAATTTCAAGTTAATCGGATGCCTTGAAATCGACGAAAATGTTCAAAGATTCAATTCATGGATTTTTTTCCCTTACCTAATGGCTAGCTTTCGAAGGTTATTCCAGCTACCCATGGATTGGTATAACTTTTGAAGGTCGTCGTGCCTAAATGATAAGACGTCCGGTGCATTCGTATTGAGCGTTGCACCGATGTTCGAATCCCAGGCGGGTACCAATCTTTCTAATGAAATATGTACTCAACAAATGTTCACGACTGACTTCCACGGTGAAGGAATAACATCGTGTAATTAAAATCAAACTCGCAAAATTATAATTTGCGTAATTACTGGTGGTAGGACCTTTTAAGTCCGCACGGGTTAGGTACCACCGCCCTGCTTATTTCTGCCGTGAAGCAGCAATGCGTTTCGGTTTGAAGGGTGGTGCAGCCGTTGTGACTATACTGAGACTTAGAACTTATATCTCAAGGTGGGTGGAACATTTACGTTGTAGATGTCTATGGGCTCCAGTTACCACTTAACCTCAGGTGGGCTGTGAGCTCGTCCATCCATCAAGGCAATAAAAAAAAAAGCTGCGCCCTACTACTTTCTAGTTTTCTCAGACCTTATATTTGTTTTTTTTTTCACCTATTCGCTGGTAGCCTAAGGGCCTATCGTATATATATCGTATCGTATATAAGTTGTATCTACCGTCGGATCGGAATCGCGACCCACTTAGAAGATCTGGCGAGAAATTCAGGGGTTTGTGTTCATGGATTAGATTAGGATACATTACATTCAAACATAGATATATAGGTATTAAAATACAGACATACATACGAAACAATAATAAAGGGTCTTAAAAACAGCTATCAGATAGGTCTGCTTCTGGTCTATGCTAAACTTTGCTAAACTTATTGTGCCGATTATCACTAGTTCTTTCGATATCCTGAAAACTAGAACATGGCTATAAGCCATTAGTGTGCATACAGCAGGTACTAAATACACACCTTATTATTATTTATCTACGGTGTACAATGATCAATTACTGTTTAAACATTGAATTTATTGTATGAAATACATAATTGTTTTGCGAGTTGGTATACTGTTCATATTATAGTTAAATAAAAACTTTTATTAAAAACAAACGCATCCCTCGGGGCGTACTATTAAACCCCTCTTTATTTGTTGACATAGAGATTTTATTAACAGGGTTGCCGAATGAAACTAGTAAAATTTTTATTTAAATAGAAAATGCGGCAAAACAGGCTGAAAATTGTGGCTTTGATATTTGAATTTATTAATGACCTAATAAACATATTGTAGGTATATACTACACGATTTTTACATTAACATAACGATATAGTCATGATTTGAATGAATTTATAAATTCAACTCGCCACCTTCTAGACAGCGCGATAAGATAAATGCTTCAAACTACAACTCATCATAATCACCCGTATCCGACTTCTTCGTGTGATGTTGACACTTGCGCGCGCGTGTTTTATTAGTGCATATCCGATGAAAAATATATGACAGTCTGTCTGTAAGGCGTGACGGTCGTTCATCATAACAAAATTTAAAAGAAACAATTAGATAAATATTTATTACCTACTTTATTAAAAGATAGCTACTACGTATTTATTTTATCTACACGCTCGGGCCATAGTGTTACAATTAAAAAAAACAACAATTGGAACGTCATGTAGCAGCGTTTTAAAAAGAATTGCCGACTTTATGCTCAAGGCTGTATAGAAGATTCTCAATTAGTCAATAGGGTACAAGGTGGGCATTATGCGACTTCAGAGATGATTAATTTGGTGGGGTGCTGTCTAATAAGGAGTGAGGCCATATTTTTGTGAAAAAGGTACACAAATCTCTTAATAGTGTCCATAACCAACTAAAATCAAAAAAGCTCAAGCGAGGTTGGAAATGATCGTTTTCAACTTCAATTGAGCTGAAAACTGACTGTCGTCTGTGTTCACTATAACTGACACTTTATAGAACATTATATTTTATAACTGATACGATTAAGGGCCATGAGAATTGTTCATCCATTATTGAGATTTTTATAAAATGCACAATGTGAAATCGGGCGCAAGACTGAAATTTACATTTAAAGTGCGAATATAATTACATAACCGATAGGTAAACGAAGTAAATAAACATACCTTTTTACTGAGACCATATTGTGTATAATTTTACTCATTTTTATTGATGCGATTTAACGTGCCAATTCACAAACAATACACATGCTGCCATCTATCGTCAGGCGTGCATCAATTTTGTGAAATATTTAACTTTGGTATATATGTATCGTTTTCTTTCTTAAATTAATATGCTTACAGAGTGCCAACTGTATTCATTTAACGTCTTATATTAAAATTAATGAAAACTACTAAAAATAGCTAAAAGTGATCTTAAACTAATATTTATAATATTACGTCAATTATTCAGTTAATAATAATAATTTCCGTGTGTGTTAAATTTTTGTACAGTAACTCAATTTGCAGTACAAAGTGTAGTGTAATAAAGTCAGGAAATGATAATGAGATATTTTACTAAACTAGACACTAGATGGAGCGCGACAGCTCAACACTACAGTTGATCCATAAGTGTCATGTGATTAACTCTATTAATTCAATAATCTACTTGATTAGGAAACTGAAACGTTTTTTTTTAGAATAGTCAATTTTAGTGCTTATCAAATTGTTGTTATTGACTCTTTTAATGGAATATTTTTAAGGACTAAACTTAAAAGAAATTATCTGTGGCGAATTTCCCTGTCGAGAAAATACGTGCTTTATTCGATGATTCGCCACAATCTGTAAACTAATTTAGTTGGTCGGTAAGTTCGTTCATCATTTAAGTAAAAAAAAAACAATAATTATTGCAATATCGAGTAGGTAGATCGCGGCGTCGATCTCTTATTCTATGCGAAGATGTTTTTTTGCACAACAACCTGAAAAAAAATTTTTTTTTAATTAAACATTAATATTAATGTAAATAGAGGTGTTAACCCTATATCAACGAAACGTTTGAGATATCCCCTAGAGGTATCCCTTGCAAAATTCGTTTGTTTTTTCCGAACACCCTTCGCCACAGTGTGAATCCCGTAATCCGTGTAGATCGAATTAATAAAGTTTGTCGTTAATCATTATCGTAAGCTGCGAATGCGGAATTAGACGCTGATTACAGCAAGGGTGAATGGCTAAGCTGACTTTATTAGGTTTTTAAGATTCACCGGCGTGAATAGATTGACTTGTGACGGCCTTAAATTTTAGGGACGATGCTTGCCATGTTGCCCGTTTACTGAATAGCTTTAATTTTCCATATTTTTTATAATTTATTATGAATCTGATTTTGAAAGCTTAAATAAATAAATCTTACAAAATTATCGTGATCCTTCTAATATGCTCCTAAACTTTCAATAGGAAAAAAAACACAAAAATCCGTTCGTAAATTTATGAAGCAAGATCACACAGAAGTGATGTGGATAAGTGGATAATGAGTGGGTTTGTGATCACGGGCGGGGCTGCCACGCCTTCTACAAGGCACATCTTTTATTTTTAAGATAATTGGATTTTTCGATATCTCATATCATCATTTATTGTACAAATATTTAAAAGTTATGAAGTTTTTTTTTATGGCAAAATTAATGTTGATCACATTTATTAGTTACGTATATTTGCAAATGGTAAACCATTATGTCGCTGCTACTCATCTGTCTTCGATCTATTTTTCAGCTCACAGATGTTCATTGCTGGACATAGGCCTTTTTTTTTCTGGCCGGGGGCCGAATCTCCTACGAGGTCCCCGCGCATAAGGGGCGCGCGGGGTATGTGAGACTCAATGATCTGCAGGTGCTGAGAGCAGATCGCGGGCCCAAGGATTTAAGGGCCCACCCACTAAACGACTCCCCTGCACTCTTACACCCGACGTCCGATCCCCTCCGAGGTCAGGACCCGGATGAGGTAGGGGGGCTACCGCGGTCAACACTACAACCAGACGGCGCGGTTCACCCCAAGGAAGCCCAGCCGACGGAGCCTTCGAGGCGAATCGAAGGCTCTGAAACGTCGACCGTCTCGGTACGGCAGCCCGTCAGGCCGCCCAGACGGTGCCGCTGATGTCCCGGAATACCCCGCTGGACCAGAACCAGCCTGCCGGGTCGGGACGCGATACACCGCCAACCGGTCGCTCTTTACTCCTTGGCAGCGCGCTAGAGTGCTGGTAGCGCGCCGCGCGGCCGGCGGAGTCGGGCAAAAGCCCTTCTCCGGCCCCCGGCTCGGCGATGACGGATAGGTGCGGAGAGGGATGAGCTCTCCCTCTCTCGTTCCGCCGCTTCTTTCTGAGAGATGGTGAGCTCGCAGAAGTCGAGCATCGCCTTCCATGACTCATCGCTGCCGAGCATCGTTGCTGGACATAGGCCTTCCCAATGAATTTTTGGGTATCAAATTTCAGTTTTAAATTTAGTTCTAGTTATACTAAGATTGTTAGATTACCTATTATCTATATATTAATACGTGAAGCAAAAACTTTGTATACCTTTTTACGAAAATTGCGCGGACGGAGGAGTATGAAATTTTCCACACTTATAGAGAATATAGAGAAGAAGTGCACAATGCTAATTTTTTTTTAAATAATTCATAAAATATACATTAAATCAATAAAGAAAACATTACACACACTACATACCATGTCAAACTTTTGCTCCTGACGTCTGTGGTCCAATTGAGAATAGATTAAATATTGTTTGTCTTTATTAATATTTTTTTTTAGTGTAGCTTTGGTGAAATTTGTGATTATAGAAGTATAAAATACAATCTTACAAATCTTACAATTATAGTCGAATTTCGACTACTACGGGACCTCTAGTTTATTATAGTTACGTCAAATGTTGTTATAATGACACTAAAACTGGTGACAGAATTAGATCATGAATTATATTTTTGTTAATTGGCTAGGGAACCCTAAAAATCATACGCTCCGAATTCCTCCTTCTCCTATTTTGTATTTTTTTAAACAATATATGTGTGTATAGCAGAGGATTGTACCTATATAATACACGTCCTTACGGATCCATCAAATCCAATAACCCTTGCATTAGATGACTTTAGCTCTAATACTAGGAACAGACTTAGGGACCCCGGTCACTCTACTCGTCGAATTTGGCAAAGAGTTCGACGTGCAACCTAACCTAAACAGCAGCCCGCTGAGTTTCTTGCTGGATCTTCTCAGCGGGTCGCGATTCTGACCCGGTAGATTCATTCGCGAAGCAGCTACTCTTGAGTTGTTCTATTTCCTTTGAAGGCGCTCGAGTAGCAAATCCCACCCCTCTTGGCTGAGCCCTTACTCACCCACCTGCCCTGTGGAAACTGGAGAGGCCTTTGGGCCACCAATAATCCCTCAATAACAAAAAAGTAAAAAAAATATGTATAATTTTGTGCTGTGTAAACGATTATAATTTTGCACAACTCTTGTGGTAGGTCAACAGTCACGGTCTTCTCTATGATAAGATCGGGCATCGTTTTCATCAATAGGTCAACTGATCGGACCCGCTACACGTTATTTGAATTAAACAATATCGATTTTTTTTATGTCGGACGGCAATCACTATAAATATCGAGGTAGAGGCGTACAATCAGACGATCAACACGACACAACAATAATAGCTATTGACGAAATACCACAAACAGAAAACAACAAAGTCGAACTCGGTCGAGACCGTATCGAAACGGCCAAATTAAAATTACATCTAATCGTATTGTAAGCGTGAATTATTAATTTGTTGGCTATTGTCCAGGCATCTTCGATGTTTGTATCAAACGATTATACCGCAGCACTTAAATCCTTAGTTTGGTATCGGTTATTCTTACTTAGATATCCTGCTCATTTCAAATACAATTAGAGAATGTTAAACGTTTTGTTTGTATAATAACGAATGTAACATAAACTGTAATGAATAACCATACATATTTTGTCAAATTGACGAGCTCACCAACGGCGGAACCGTTTACCTGATGAACTTAATTCTCAAATGGAATAAGGCATAAAATTGTTCGGTTCGAAAAAGCTTCATTATCCGTGACAATCGACCATCAATCATTCCACAGCTCGCAAAACAATAATCACATTATCATTCTCTCATAATAACAAATGTAGGCCCGAAATGCATAAAGAACCCGCTTTGTAATAATTTTTTTTTATTAAAAATGATTTTGTGAAATATCGTCACAAGGTTGCGCTCCGAACAATGTAAAGTTACGAGCGGTCGTTTTATTTATTGAAATATAAGAAAAAGGACGATCTTGTACGAGATGACATATTGTTAAAGGACCTTATAAAATTATTTGCAATCACGCCATCCGATTCTTGTTACGTAGAAGTAACTTTTGAACGAATCAAAAGTCTCGGATTAATGGATCCGATGGACGTTGTCTAAGAAAAAGTAATTGCCGTCTTCTCATTTTAATAATCATACGGAGGAACCCACTTCAAGAGTGCTATTAATAATGCTTCGAATGAATTTTTCAAATTCCCAAATGTCATCCAGCTTATTAACCGGCTTCGTTTTTTGTTTAACTTTTATTTGTTTTGGAAGGAGCGTTTTGGTTTTTGGCGCGGTCGTTCCGACCTTTCGTTTTTTGTCTCGCGTCATGCAATCCCGCCAGATGAATTATTGTTTTGAGTTAATTACTAGCACACTGATGAAGTCTTTTTCTATGAAATCGCTCAATTGTTTGTAGACTCTGTATGATGGACCGTATCAAATTTAATAAACAGACAATGTTAATTAATTTTATTCCTTGTAAACATTAATCATTTAACTCTGACACGTCTTAAAGAAGAACTAAATATTGTCTCGCCGATGCATGAGATGAAACGTAGCTAATAGCATTTTTTCATAGCTTAGATGAGTGGACGATCTCACGACCCACCTGGTGTTAAGTGGTTACTGAAGCCCAAGTCTATGGGTCCATGTTACTGGAGATCATGTCTATGGTCAACACTGTAAATGTCAGCCATCCACCTTGAGACAAGAGTTCTAAGTATCAGTTTTTTTGTTTTTTTTTATTGCTTAGATGGGTGAACGAGCTCACCTGGTGTTAAGTTGTCACTAGAGCCCATAGACATCTACAACGTAAATGCGCCACCCACCTTGAGATATAAGTTCTAAGGTCTCAGTATAGTTACAACGGCTACCCCACCCTTCAAACCGAAACGCATTACTGCTTCACAGCAGAAATAGGCAAGGTGGTGGTACCGAACTGCGCGGACTCACAAGAGGTCCTACCACCAGTAAGTACAACGTAAGTAAGTAAGTTTTACAGTACAACGGCTGCCCCACCCTTCATCAAACCGAAACATATTACTTCTCCACGGCAGAAATGGGCAGGGTGTTGGTATCTACCCATGCGGGCTCAGAACACGCCCTACCACCAGTAATTACGCAAATTATATTTTTTGCTCGTTTAATTTATATATATTATTCCTTAATCGTGGAAGATGTTCGGGAACATTTTGTTAAGACCCGCTGAGTTTCTCGCCGAATCTTTTCAGTGGGTCGGGATTTCGACCCGGCGGTAGATTTTGCGAAGCCTAGCTCCTGCTAGGGTCAGCTTTAGCAAATTCTTTCAGGTTGATTCTTGAGCTCACCTACCCGTCCGCGCGTAGCTGCCCCCCTGACTACCACCAAGTATGTAGAGAACACCTGATAAGTAGGTAATATATTTCATTACAAAAATTGGTATTTGGCTGCGGGATTCGAATATCTTTATAATATAGTTGCATCTCTCGAAACCGGGTGCCTTGTCCTTTAAGCCACGACGTCTTCTGCAAAGATTTTTTTGACAGTAGTTCATAGATCGACGAATTATTATGATGATTTTCTTTTTACGCAAGTAAGCAGTAAATATGTAAGGGATTGTCAATAATATTTTTACTATTTATTAATTACTAGCTGACCTGGCAGACTTCGTAGTGCCTCAATCGATAAATAAAAGACACATCAAGGGGACACATCAAAGGAAAAACAAAATTGTTTGTTTTTATATAATTCCGAGCTTTTTTATATGTTCCACGAATAATTCAAGACCAAAATTAGCCAAATCGGTCCAGCCGTTCTCGAGTTTTAGCGAGACTAACGAACAGCAATTCATTTTTATATATATATATATAGATAGATTAACATGCCAAACTAGTCTGGCATAAATTTGTTCGAATAATTGTCTGCCTTACCATTATTCTCGGGTGATATTGCCGATTTAATAGAATCGCGAAAGCTTTGGTGCAGTGCCGGAAGATATTCGTTAAAATGGGTTGACCGTTTGTTGTGTGAAATGTGCAGCAAATCATCATATTTTGCTAATATGTACGCTCTTAAAAAGAGGTTTTTCTTTAATTCGGGGCAAGAAGCTTGTTATTGTTAAAGTAAATCAGCAAGATTAGATAGGAACGTTTTGTTGAAAGTCTACACGTACGATATCCTTTTTAATACGCCGTGTTAATGCCGTATGTACCGGCAAATGCACGAGCTTGGTTTTTTCAACCATGTAAAGTTTACCTTACCGTACTTTACCGTAGGCAGCGGCTTGGCTCTGCCCCTGGTATTGCTGAAGTCCATGGGCGACGGTAACCACACACCATCAGGTGGGGCGTATGATCGTCTGCCTACAAGGGCAATAAAAAAAAAGGCTGATAAGCAATGTAGTGCGGCGACCAACTCGCTTTCAACAGCTACCAGCCATCTTACTTGTGGCAAGCATCGAGAGCGTACACACTTGCGTGTCATCCACGCTACCATCACATACATGCTTCTGTTGCAAAAAGTTTGTGTATTACGGTTGATCGAATGTGGGGTGATGAAAGGTATAAATAAGCTATATGCAAAAAATTCGACTTCATGTTTCAAGGTGTCATCACCCATCTGTCACACGAGATCAATCGGACGGGATTTACGTTGTCATGCCCATTGGTTCCAGTATCTATTTAATATGAGGTGAGCCGTGGGCTCGTTTGGTGATTGTGGAGCGGCATTCACATCTTTGAGACATTTAAATTCCATTGGCAAAAACACAACCGTACCCTTCGAACCTGCACATTATAGCATTACAGCAGAAATAGACATAACGGCACTAATAAACAGTTTTGGCTCGCAGCATGTTTTTATTTATTTTTATGGCTTAGATGGGTGGAGCTCACAGTCCATCTGGTGTTAAGTGGTTACTGGAGCCCATAGACATCTACGACGTAAATGCGCCACCCACCTTGAGATATCATTTCTAGAGTCTCAAGTATAGTTACAACGGCTGCCCCACCCTTCAAACCGAAATGCATTACTGTTTCACGGCAGAAATAGGCGGGGTGGTGGTACCTACCTGTAATTACGCAAATTATAATTTTTCGGGTTTGATTTTTATTACGCGATGTTATTCCTTCACCGCGGAAGTCAATCGTGAACATTTGTTGAGTACGTATTTCATTAGAAAAATTGTTACCCGCCTGGGATTCGAACACCGGTGCATCGCTCAACACGAATGCACCGGACGTCTTATCCCTTAGGCCACGACGACTTTAACCAGTTCTGTCACCAGTACCTGGAGTACTAGGAGAAGTGGATATTAGGGGAACTTTTCGTCGCATACGACGTAATGGGCGGTGCTTGGAATGCCCAATAGCACCGAAAGTGGATTGTTAGGATCCAAGAAGACATGTTTGGGAACAGGGCGGTTGTTTTCTATCTTGTCATCTGGTTCAGCTATATAATTCACGGCAGCTACGATAAGGAAGCTATCGTACCGTTCCGCTCTTTCTACGAATCTTTCTGACGCTGTCTTCAAATACTTACGAACCGGATATAAAACAAATCTTCGTGATGGTCTACATGTACTGAAATATCAATTAGCGGCGCAATATTGGTTAAAATCTTTCAACCGATTTTTTATTTATTTAAATTCGGTTCCTCTTATCATCTTATCATCGAACGAATGTGACTATAGCGCAACGATAATGGGGAAATACGAGTAATAGTGATAATAGACGTGATATTATGTTCTCGTCTGGAACGTTTTACAATGTTATAAATTCGGAAAATATATCTATGAGTTTTGGTTACATTTATATAAAGGAATAAAATTTAATACACAATTATTTCAAACAATTATCCAAATTAACCTCATGCTTACCATCTAAGACTCAATAGCCATCACTAAATTCAAGTTATGAAAACGACAAGTTTGTATTCTGTAAAAAAAAAGTTTACAAGTAGGTAATAAATAGCTTAAGTTTTCAATCGCCTGTTTTGATTAGGCGATACTAAGCGCATCTGTAATATTAATTAGACACGCCGATTGAAAATACAATTTAAATTCGGGTCATGCTCAGAGCACAACCATTTATCACGAGGGCCACACGTCAAATATCATCTGCAAAAAGATGCGACTAAATGAACAAATTTAGATTCCAATGCGCGTGATCGATTGACCTACACAGATCGAAGTCTATAGATCATCTCGGCATTGAAAATAATATTATTGTGCGTGAGTAAGACAAAATATAATTAATGTTCTTCTTAATTCGAATTGGTCCGGCGTAGACATGTTGGCGTCGTTCCGTCGCAATAAACAAAAGATTAAAAACTTTTTCATAATACACGTGTTTTTATACGTTCACGTAAAATGTTTGTAGAAACGTGCTATTAATCATTCGATGAATGTATTGTTGCATCTGTCGTGTCGGCTTGTATAGCTCTTGAGAGCCTTGCTATTGTTGCTGAAAATGCATACGTTTTGATAACTGCAAAAAACGGCCATTGCGCCACCTGTGCTCAAAGATAACGGACAGATCCTATTGAATAAAAACGAATATAAAATACATTAGTGAATTTAGAATTATTAGATTTTTTGGAGATAAAAAGTTTGAATAATGAATAGTTCCACCGATGAATAGTGAATTAATGAATACATGGTTACTTTTGTGTAGCTTTGTTTCAAAATAATCGCTTTCTGAACTTTATGCGTAGGTACCTATTGCGTTATTGATCTTTGTATCCTACAATTAACAATTAAAACTGGAATTTTGTCAAAGAATGCCACGGAGGTTTAGACTTGCAAACTAATCTACAGATATAATCTACTGAGTTTCTTGCTGGATCTTCTCAGTAGATCCCGATGGGTGGTAGATTCAGCGAAGCACTGCTCTTGCTGGGTCAGATGTTCGCAGTCTCTTAGGTTAAATCCTGTGCGTAGCTAGAATAGCCCCTTAGCCTGCCAGCGATTAAGTAGGGGAAAAAACTGTAAAAGAAATGTGCTAGTAGTAAGCACATTTAACATATCTGAAAGAGAAATAGATATACAATCTTTGTTTATAAATTGATAGATCTGTCTATCAGTCTGTAGGCTCAAAACTCTACTGATACTGTTGATTTTTAAAACTATTAATTTCTTATATTCTTCACTCTTTGTGTAGGTATCTCACGAAAAACTTAACATATTATAAATTTTGATGAAGTTTCTTATATTAAAATATTACTTTTAAGATTTAAAAGTATGTGTACAAATATGTAAATTCCAAGTAATCGCTGTGGTCGCAGACGGTTTTGACAGATGACGAGCTCGACGTGGAGTGATCAGTCACGGTCAGTGCAGCTCACGCGTCAGGCGCCGATTTCTGCTCTACACAGCTTCGTGGGAAAATCATAAATATCTAAATAGCCTTTTTTTAATAGTATCGGTACGTATTGAGCATAATTTCTGGTGTTCAACGTGAATTGAAGACCTCAAGTGCCATCGTATGTACTGCTGCCCACTTTGAGACGTGATGTGAAAGTCACAATTGGTTTAAATAACGGCTATTCATAATCGCATGATTACTTGGCAACATAATATGCCTTACACTAAGAGCAATCCGTAGAGGCTCAAAACTATCTAGTAATTATAGGTATATATACTGGATCGATTCTGAGTAAGGTAGGTATTCTTTTTTTGCATGATTGGCATAGTTGCGGTTTACATTTGATTAAAGAACCTAATTCCAATACCTACTTGTCATTCTTCGTCTTTACGCAATTGAATTTCGAACTTATTTATTAAAAAATACTTACTATGAAATTAGGCGTCGATTTAAATAAAAAATGGGGCTATTGAATTCAAAGAAGTCCACATTTTATTAAGGTTACGAAGAGGAGACAAAAACAAAATAAATAATATCGTCATAACTTTAAAATTTGTGTAACTATTATTATTATGAATTATGATTGTTTTTCTAGGAATACACATCATTTCTCCATTCCGGGCCACTAAACTCGATAGCGGGTTAACACGTCAGAAAAAAAGAAACAAACGAATGTGCGACCAGTTTTTTCATCTGACAACACCGAACATTTCGTTTTTTATATGCGTATCATTTTGAAAATTAAATTATAGGTTATAATTTTAATATGATAGGTGCGTAATATATTTCGGAATGTTAAGATTCTTATCTTTTAAAAGCATTTATTCATTTAATAGTTTGACGTTAATTTTTATGCAATTTGATAAAAAATTATTTTGTTTTTTTGTTTTAAAACGCATACATAAGACCGCAGGCCACAAAATGCAATCGCTTTAATGTTTGTAGTAAGAATACATAAACGTATGGCATTAACATAAGCTAGATCATGTGTCTATTCGTAAGCTTACGTAGAATACGGATTCTGGATTGCGCACTGGTGAGGCTTTCCTTTTAATTACGCTATCACTCTCATAGGCCAGTGAGCGGTATCAATGGCTGCTTCGGTAATTATCCAAAAAGTAATATTTTTACGTAGGTTTGAATGTTATTTTTGTTTTGACAAAAGTAACATCGCTGCGATTCATAATCGCGCTGTTATTGTTCTGAATATATAGAGTTATGATAGCCTGATTCTCTCGAGCTTATGCTGATCGCCCATCATCAGTTTTCGTGTTATTTTTCCATTCAATATTGTTGTTCAACAGGACGATGTTTTAAAAAAAAGGCTTAAACTTAAAATTAAGAAAACAGTAACATATTTTCTTTGGTTTGTCCATGACATGTCCATGACATAATTAAATTACTTTTATGGAATATTATTGCGTTTTTATTGTCATTATATTTTTTCAGATTTTTCAAAAACGTTATGGTTTTGGTGGTCACGGACGATTGTGGCGTATAGTAGTAAACGTATTAAACCATAAAATAATATTAATTATCATAGGAAAACAGTTTTTCGGCATAAATTCAACGAAGAGCTTTGTTTGAAAAAGTTTGTGTATGTATCTATCAACAAACAATCGATGTCATATTATTTTAATCTCAAACTAATCAACGTTCGTGATATGTAATAATAATTTTTTTTTAGAAAACCAAAACATGCGACCTAATTACGATTTTCACAATCGATTTAGATAACAATCTACACACGAATCGGCACCCATAAACGGGTATAGGCCACGGCGACGTTTTCAAAGCTTTTGTTTTTTGGCAACAACAAAAAAAAGGCGGCGACGACAAAAGACAATCATCACAGAGATCTTACTCCTAGATAAAGGAACAATAAATAACACTACAGCCACAGTCCTAAGATAATCTTTATTTTCTAATGCTCAGCAGAATGTGTTTTCGTCGTTTGCTATCATTTGTCATGTCCACGGATTCCGTAATGGATACGAAATTTTCTAGAAGTTTTCATAATCTGATGCTTTACCGATATTAAGGCGATTTTTAGGTAATTTATACATTGGAACATTAATATTATTAATATACCATTCGCAATGTAAATGTAAAAGATCGGGCATGTAAGAATAAAAAAAATATCATTCTATCCATAACACACAATTTATGGGCGTATTAATAAATAATTTAATTTCCTCGCCGCTACTAAATAAATAGTATAAGCAGGATAGGGTGAAAAAAAAAATTAAACCAAAGTAAATCAGTTCCTACACCCTTACGACAAAGGGGTCCGGCCGTAATACTTTATTAAATCTTCCTAAGAATTCATTATGGGCCTGTTTCTAAATTAAGTTTGCACCCCACGCTTCACTTTACACTTTATGAGTTGTAGGTCCTCTCAAAGTTTGTACATTGATTTAGTGTTAAGCGTGTAATTAAATTTATTATGAGCTTCGCGAGCTTAAATTCCGTTGCTATTCTTGCATATTTTCACTAAAATGTGCAAATTTTTTTCAGGATACATTTTTTTGGCTAGATGGATGACCGAGCTGATTGATGATCCGCTGTTAAGTTGTTACCGGAGCCCATGGACTTCATCATATAAACCAAACTGAAATGCATGACTGCTTCGTGGTTGGAACAGGCATGTTGTTCCTATCGTCCTTTATAACACCCTGCCGTCAGTAATTAGGCAATTTATATTTTTTCATGTTTTTTTTTACTGTACCTTCGACTTGGCAGTCGTTCGTAAGTATGTGCCTATGTAAATATGTTCCTTAGAAAATTCAATACTTCTTTAGGTAATTTGAACGCCTGAATAGACCCATCGGTTCATACTTCATTCATACTTGAATCTGAAGAAACTTTGTAAAATTTAAAAGGTTTCGAAGCATACTGTGCAGGCAGAATTAGATTAAAGGATACTATGACCTAGGGTAGGCAAAAAAAAACGAGAATAGTCCTGATTAGTACTTGAATTTGATAATTTGCGCACGCATCGAGGGCCGATGACATTTAAATGCTACTAGTGGTCCCCTGGTAGTCGATATTCGACTATAGTTAATTAAAATTATAAGTTTAGGTTATTATGATTCTATTGTCAAGGACTATTATTATATTTCTAAAATCACAGATTTCGCCAAAACTACACTTTAGGTAAATATTAATAAAGGCAAATAATCAATTTGATCACAGACTATCAGGAATTAGAAAAGTGTGACAACAAACAAATAGAATGCATACGTGCGTGCGTCAAATACGTGGTAGTGTGTGTAATGTTTTTTTTATTGATTTCACGTATTTTTTATGCATTATTTAAAAAAATATTAACATTCTGCACTCCTTCTCTATATTCTCTATAAGTGTGGGAAAATGCATACTCCTCCGCCCGCGCTATTTTCGGAAAAAGAGGTACAAAGTTTTTGCTTTACATATTAATATATAGATTATAGATATTACCTAAAATCCTAACAAGAATAACTTTGATTAAAAAATATTGTTTTGATGTTAGATCCTATTCTGTATTTAGATAAGTTTGAAATACATATATAGAACACAGTTCACGAACGGAAAGTAACTGAATTCATTCAAGTTCAACAAAACCACATGTCTTCTGACAGAGACGTTCAGTCGAATGTGACTAGACAAATAAAACTTCATACAAATGCAATGAAAGAGCGCTGTAAAGACGGAAACGTGTCGACTGAAGACGTTTTCCTCGGGCGGCAGGGCGTCCCGTTGCTTAGCAACGCGCCGCGGGTGGGCGTGGCAATCGATATCACCCTCACCCAGTCACCTCCTGTCCTCACGTCGTGGTATTACTTTACAGCCTCGCCGGACCACTTTAGAGCAATTCTCAGATCTCATACTATATCGTCATTCAAGAATCGGACCGTCTTTCCGTCGGGTTAAGGTGTTTTATCCGGCGTAAATAACTTTTTTTTTGTTGCTTTGTAGATTGGACGAGCTCACGGCCCACCTGATGTTAAGTGGCTACCGGAGCTCATAGACATCTACAACGTAAATGCCGTCACCCACCTTGAGATATGAGTTCTAAGGTCTCAGTATAGTACAAGGGCTGCCCCACCCTTCAAACCGAAACGCATTACTGCTTCAGACATAGGGAGGGTGGTTTGTACCTCCCGTCCGGACTTAGAAGACGTCCTGCCATCAGTAACTATGAACTACTACTGCTATCTTTAACTAAAACAATTTAGAACAAAATTGTTTTTAAGCTTTGAAGATATCTACAAAAAAAAATCTTACAAGCCGTATTTTTACATGTATCTTAACGGTAAATAATCAAATATATTTTTTTTCTATTTCTACGTCGTCGTGGCCTAAAGAAAAATAAGCACATTCTACTCTTAGCCAGTGATGCGACTATGCCAGTACTCAATTTGTTTGTAGGCAAGGTACCACCTTAACCACGAGCGAAGCTAAGTAAGCAAATAAAAAAATATTTTTTTTATTATTCACATAACAGTTTCGGGAGTCTATTGTGTAAATTTTAATAGAAAATTTCTTTAAAGATATTTGTAATACATAGAATATACAATCATTTATTTTCACTTAATATTAACCATATTTTTTTTAATGAGTTTAGCATGTTATTAAGATATCATTTAGACTTTGTAAAACTTTAAGTCAAAATGAAATAGAGGATTATCAGTTCAGGGCGTGATTGATTTTCTTATTATATAAATATCTAGTGCTATGTTCTATTCTATATAAATCTATTGCCTAAATGTAAAGGCGAAGATTGCATGGAGAAAATTCTGTCCCAAATGACAAAAGGATTGCGTTTAAAAAAATACGTACAACATTGTGTGGAACTATTTTAGAGGAATATTTTTTATTTCCAATTTCCAAGTTCTACTGTTAATTGTATCGTAATATTTTGTGTAAATTAATTATCATTAAAACATTGCAACTGAAGAGCGTTATTACCACATATTATTAATTTATTACTATATAGATACATAAAGAAGTCGTCATGGCCTCAAGGATAAGATAATCTATCTATATATGTATATATGTTACCGGAAATGTATGAAATCAAGGAATTGTATACAAATCCTAGGAAATGTGTACAATTCCGATACTATTTAGGAAATGTATAAAATATTGTTTGAAAAACTATTTAATGCATAGATATCCTAGGAAATGTATAAATTTCCTCGGAATTGTATATAATTCCAATATCGTATTAGGAAATGTATAAAGTAAATGCTTTCTGTAATAAAACACGTTGTTAATAATATTTTTTTAATATAACACTTATTAAAAAAAAAAGAAAATAGTTGAGAAAAAAAAAAAAAAAAAAAGCCCGCTGAGTTTGTTTCGCCGGTTCTTCTCAGGACTGTGGCTTTTTTTGGAACCGGTGGTAGAGTTAACATTTTCTTTTACATTTTGACATTCAACAAGTGTGTTTTTGATGACATCCAAGTTGAAATAAATGATTTTGAATTTGAATTTGAATTTGAATTGAGACAATCGGGTAACAGTCATACCGTAAAATAATAATAATATATTCATATTATCTTACTAATTAAAACTTTTAAAATCAACTATCTAATAACTTTTAACGTATCACAAAATCAACTTATATTTATTCTTATAAAATCAAATTTTCATTTGGCAAGTAATCAGTCTGATAATTAAATAATTATAAATGTCAAAATGTCAAAGTATAAAAGTAAATCTTTATATGATAATACTTTGTCAGTCCATATAGCTATTTATTTTTGCAGGGTAAGCTCGAATGGCATTTGGAAGCACATAATACTTTATTTTTAAAACACAGACATCTTGATGTAGCACAGTTTTTCTTGCAAAGGCACTTCTTAAATCGCTGGCCGGTTCCAGTGGATTGCAAGTTGGCAACTGACCGTAGTGCAAGACTCGTCCCGCTGTCCCCGCGTACCCACCAATATCTTAAATGTTTTACATTTCCGATTTCTATTTAGGAAATGTATAGAATTCCTAGGAAATGTGTAATGTGTAAGTATAATATAATTTATTTCACACATTTCCGTGCGATTTTAGGAATTACATACATTTCCTAGGAATTGTATACAATGACGGATTACATACATTTCCGTTAACATATATAAATGAGTTGCTGTTCGTTAGTCTCGCTAAAACTCAAAAACGGCTGGACCGATTTGACCAATTTTGGTCTTGAATTATTTGTGGAAGTCCAGAGAAGGTTCAAAAGGTAGATAAATATGAAAATGCTCAGAAATTAAATAAAAATAACAATATTGTTTTTCCCTAGATGTGTCCCCCGTCGAACGGATTCCTTTTGTTTGTTTTAAGTTTAATTTATACAAAATTTTAGGTCTTTTATTCCTCGACTGAGGCACTACGAAGTCTGCCGGGGCAGCTAGTACATAATAAATAAATACATTCGTATTGATCAATGCGACTATGCCGATGTTCGAATCCCGCAGGCAGGTACCAATTTTTCTAATGAAATATGTAGGTACTCGATGATTCGCTAATGACTTCCCCGATAAAGGAATAGATCGTGTAATAAAAATGAAACTTGTAAAAACTGTAATTTGCGTAATTACTGGCGGTAAGGCGTCTTATGAGCCCGCGCGGGTAGGTAACCCAACCCGGCTTATTTTGTACCATGAAGCAGTGAACGTATCAATTGTTGAAGAGTAGTTAGCCGATGTACTGTAAAACTGTTAGGACTCATGTCTCAATGTGGATTGTGGCGTTTATGTTGTTAATATCTGTAGCTCCATTTAACACCAGGTGGGCCGTGATTAAATTCATAGTTCCTATGAACTTTCCTTGATTTTTATTTAATCATTGGTACATATTAGTAAATAAGACTTTTTTGCGCATGCGTAAAAACCGACGCATCGTATTTCTGATTTGTACTACACATAGATTTTGAAATAAGTTCGACAAAAATTAATAATAATTGAATCGTATAAATTGTAATTGAAAATAAACTGGTGGTAGGACCACTTGTGAGTCCGCGCGGGTAGGTACCACCACCCTGCCTATTTCTGCCGTGAAGCAGTAATGCGTTTCGGTTCGGCGGTGTGGCAGCCGTTGTAACTATACTTGAGACCTTAGAACTTACATCTCAAGGTGGGTGGCGAACTTATGTTGTAGATGTCTATGGGCTCCAGTAACCACTTAACACCAAGTGGGCTGTGAGTTCGTCCACCCATCTAAGCAATAAAAAAATAATAATAAAATAAACTGAATTAAAAACTTGTGTTTCAACAACGGATTAATGAAAATCGATCTGTATGTAACATTCTTCAATTTCGCGACATCAATGCCAAAAAGAAATCGCGTTTCCCCTCTCATTTGGATGAGGGAGTGCCTCGCGCAGCTTCTGAGGGCACTGTACCTACAATTAGTGCACAAAGGTTGGCTGTCACGTGCATCGCAGTTCGGGGGACAGAGGAGCGCGAATTATGACCTGTCATAAACACAACTCTGTTACTTGTGTAAACTTGTGTACGACTGTACCTGGGATATTGGATTTCGATTAATTAACAACGCGATTCTAATTTGAAGCAAAAATGAGTTTATTTTACTTTTGTACTCAACTTTATGCTGCTATATCCACTATTATGAAGTACATTTATTGTAGACTAGCTTTTGCCTGCGACTCCGTCCGCGTAGAATAGTTACTTTGGCATAAAGGTAAATTTTACCCTCCACTTCATTTACGTAGAAAGTGAAAATATTTTTGAATTACAGAATGTTAAGGAGCTATTTTAACCCCTATTTTGAAACATTCTTTATTGGTTCTACTCCACTTGTATTGGTTTTAGCGTGATGTTATATAGCCTTATAGCCTTTCTCGATGAATGGGCTATCTAACACTGAAAGAATTTTCCAAATCGGACCAGTAGTTCCTGAGATTAGCGCGTTCAAATATTAGTATAGATAAAAAGATTATGTTGGTAATTTAGTAGGTTCAGCAATACAATCCTTTGAAAGCATTAGTTCGTCAGATACAATATAGTCTGTGACCGTGAAACTCATCAAAAACTTTGGCCAGGCCTCGAACGAACTAACCGCGAGTATAGAGTATCTTTTTGCGGTCAGAATTGAATTTTTATTCTACATATATTATTATGTACATGTAGGATCTCTCGTGAGTCCGCGCGGGTAGGTACCACCACCCTACTTATTTCTGCCGTGAAGAAGTAATGCGTTTCGGTTTGAAGGGTGGGGTAGCCGTTGTAACTATACTGAGATCTTAGAATTTATATCTCAAGGTGGGTGGTGCATTTACGTTGTAGATGTCCATGGGCTCCAGTAACCACTTAACACTAGGTGGGCTGTGAGCTCGTCTACCCATCTAAACAATAAAAAAAATGTAAATACAAAACTTAACTACCTCGTACTCCATACAAAATTTAGCCAAAGTGCTATTCTATACTTTCGTGTCTTATGGTTCGATTAAGCTCAAAAATTTGTACACTTGCAGTTGTCATACACTTCAGCGAAAAGTTTTTGTAGTATTAACATCAACACGCGATAGTTGAATTTCGATTTAATAGTTTTATCAAATCGTTGCTTTTATAGATGTTACGATAATCTCAGCGTAACGCGGCTAAGTTTCTTGTAATTGTAACAATAAGCATATTATCCGCGATACTATAATAATTCGTAGATTTTATTCGCCAAGAGTGATAAATGAGGTCGTTTCCGATCCGCTGTTAGTGGTTATCCAAACGCCGACCGACAATCACCACGTGAATTTCCCTGCACATCTTGTGACATGTGATAAGAGTCTCAATAGCTTTGATATAAAAGCCGTTTAACCCGTTAAACCGGTATATTTGATTACATTGTAGCAAAAATAGACAGGATAGTGAAATTTAACCGCCCACAAAAAACTAATAGTAGGACTAGGAGGCCAGGTAATTAGGCGATCGGGTAGGCAAGAATAGCAGTAGCACAAAAAGTACCGGCATCCAATCCCGACATCTACATATTAATAGCCAAAAAGTCTATTTGTTATCATTATGATTTCGTGACATCAAAATTGTTCTAGCATAAGGAAATAACAACTCTTTGATTAGTGTATAAACTTAAAACTAAAACAAACATATTATTTTGTGTATTCATGGCCGCTTAGAGTGGCTCCAGGTCGTCACAGGTAATTATAACAAATCGTTTTGAATCCCTTAGGTACGTCCGGACCCCGAGTCCGGACTGACGACTCGTCCCATCCCAAATATATGGACCATAAAACAACTATAACGTTTTATAAACACTACGTTTATAACTACTTCATGATTGTATTATTTATTTTAAGTAATATATTACCTTGTGTTGGAGATTTTGATTTTTTTTTCTCTTTCTAAACTGTGCTTTCAAATATTTAAAATTCTCTGGCACAGTCCAGTCCATTAATTTATTGTGTTCTCCGAGTTATACGATTGTGGAAGTGGCTTTTATTTGCAGATGATAAATAATATTAATATAAGGTCGGTAGTTAAAACCGAAATCGATTTGTGGTATTTAATGTTGTGGTTGTAAAATTATGACGATTTGCAAAACCGATTTGATTACAAACTTGTTCGTTTAGTTTTCTGTGATAAGTCTACTCTTATTAAAATGAATCGGAATCGTCAGAACACAAAGTTCATAATATTAAATGTTTATTAATATAAACTTTACCGTTCTTTTTTAATCATTCAGTGATGGAACTTAAGATAACTATCATCCGCTTAGTACTTAGGTAGTCATGAAATACTCGTATAATTCAAATGTTCAATAATTGTAATGTTGAATATTGCTCATTGAAAGTGATTGTTTTACAGCTATTTAGCATCATGTAGATTTATGCTGTATCTTTTGTAACACAGAAAAATATATTGTTACTTTTCTTCTGACCCTTATCCCACATCATGTTGGGTTGTTCAACTGCTCATGCTGCATAGGGATTTGACATGAGTTTACGGCTAGCCTCTTGCCTGATGTGACCCCTCCTTGGCTTATATCTCCACTAGTATATCTATTGCATCGTGCCATAGGAGTCTATCTATTTTATTTTTATTTTGATGTTTCTATTCATTCATTCATTTTGGATTCTATGATTTACATTTTATCATTATAAATGTTAGCACTGTTATTTAAATATCGAACATATAATAATATCAGATTTTATTAGTTTTTTCTCTATTTTCATATTTAATCACACATAATAAGTTATTAATTAAGTGATATCCATGTTATGTGCACATCCCTTGTGGCAGCGTCGAGGCTTCGTTGGCGCTCGTCGGGACAGCGCGAGCGGGACGCGCCGCACTAAATTTAAATATTTTAATCCTTAATTTAAATTTTTGACATTTTTATTTTATGTTGGTATTCGTGTAGTTTCATTTTTTAATGTTATTTGTCATATTCAGACGGCGTACGGCCTGTGACTGGCGCCTTCGAGTAACGATTCCGTCGTTATATATTGTCACTCCGATAGACTAATACAGGACATTTACGTTTTTGTCATTACTAACTAATCGACCCTGCCCTGAATATTGCCTTATGTAACATTGAATATGCATATTGAGAACACAAGTCTTTGGCGCGAGTAATAAAGATATGTTTACAAATACATAGTTCTTTCGCTCTTTTTTTCTACCTATTCGTTTGGTAGCCTAAAGGGGCTATCTAACTACGCTATTGTAGGCGAGCTTACGGAGCTCAACTTGAGAGAGTTTGCTAACACTGGCTCCAAAAAGAACAGTGATCTGTAGAATCTACCACCCGAACGAAATCGCGATCCACTGAGAAGATCCGGCGAGAAACTCAGTGGGTTGTAGCTCTTTATAGGTACCTAATTACAACTTGCGGTATTCGCTTACGATTAAAAACGATCTTAAGCCCGTAACCGTAAATGTTGTTTTTAATTTGTTATCTGCTATTTGTCAACCTACTTAAAACTATTAGATAGCCACGATAACGATTTAAGAAACGTAATATCGGAAATTATATTACGCAAAATGAAAACACGATAAGCAATAGGTACGTTGTTCACATGTTTGTTTAAATGTTCACATGTTTGTAGCTTGTCGAATCTAATTAAACAATCGTCGAATTATAATGACTGTTTACTTATATGTACACTTGTAGGTGTGTATCGATAACAAGAGTATCGTTATTATCATTTCAGGAGAGTGTAGCCCACTGAGTTTCTCGCCGGATCTTCTCAGTGGGTCGCGTTTCCGATCCGGTGGTAGATTCTGCGAAGCCCTGCTCTTGCTAGGGCCAGTGTTAGCAACACTCCGGTTTGAGCCCCGTGAGTTCACCTACGTGTTAGGGCGAAGGTGAAATATAGCCTTTCAAGGCTATCAGCATAGGTAGGAAAAAAAAGGAGAGTGACACAGGAAACTACACCGACACCTTTCCGTGGACGGGTTGTTGAAGTCACGGGTAGCAATTCATGCTTCATTTTGGGCCATTAAAAATAAAGAGCTGTTTCCTAGTTATAAATAAATATAAATATAAATATTTACTAACAATCACGCCACGTTAACTGGTCCCGTGCTAAGTTCGTAAAGAACTTGTGTTACAAGTACCAGATAACGGAAGTTATGACTACAATCCGTCATACTTTTTTTTATCAGTCAACAATAAAGGTCATAAAATTATGCAGGCAGTTTTTTCCAGTTATTACGTTCTTAACATTTTGTAAGGATAGAGTACGTACTTTTTTTATGAATGAGGTATTACTGGTGGCTCTGAGGGCTTTTCAGTTTCACCAAGTGGACGAGCAAGGTACTTACTTAAATGGAATTTAAACAAACCATTGTCGCTTTTTTTAAAGTATCAAATATATAAATGCAAAGAAAAAATGTAATTACTTGTGTTTTTTTATGTTGTAGGTAGTAGTACAATATCAACACAATAAATTATTCGTAATTATATTACTACGAAAGCAAACTTTAAGTAATTTAATTTAAAGGATTTACTTAAACGTTTTTAAAACATGTAAATGTATGATTGAAAATTTCACTTCATTTTGACGTGACGAGGTGGCCGAGTGGTTAAGGCGTTGGACTGCTAATCCAATGTGCTCTGCACGCGTGGGTTCGAATCCCATCCTCGTCGGCATTTTTGTCACGAAATCGAGTTTTGAATTTGTTTTTTATTTATTTTTATCACTTTTTTGAAATAAAATTTTCTACATAATTTTATTTTTCAATACTGAATTTTTTTTTTTCTGAAATATCCCTGAAAACATTTCCACATATTATACTGTTTTTGATCGAAACGAATGCTTTTTTTTTAAATAATATTATGCTTTACGACTTTATATTTTTAATTACTCTTCCTATTATGAGTGATCTACTGAGTGAGCACCAGATCAAGTTTTTAGTTAAATAAAATATGCTTACCATGTCTATATTTCATTTTTCTATATCTATATCTATATCTATACTAATATTATAAAGAGGAAAGATTTGTTTGTTTGTTTGTTTCGAATAGGCTCCGAAACTACTGGACCGATTTGAAAAATTCTTTTTCCATTATAAGCCGACATTGTCCCTGATGAACATAGGCTACTTTTTTTGTTTTTTTTTTTTGTTTCATGTGTGTTTTAATTTTTCCGAAGCGAAGCGAGGGGCGGGTCGCTAGTAATAATATTATAAAGAGGAAAGATTTGTTTGTTTGTTTGTTTCGAATAGGCTCCGAAACTACTGGACCGATTTGAAAAATTATTTTGCCATTAGAAGCCGACATTGTCCCTGATGAACATAGGCTACTTTTTTTATTATTTTTTTAATTTTTTTTTTGGTTTCATGTGTGTTTTAATGTTTCCGAAGCGAAGCGAGGGCGGGTCGCTAGTAGTTAATAAAACTAATTCATGGTTCCCCAGTTTTGGTTATGCGTTTTTATTGCCCATACGGGTGAGCCCGCTCACGGTACATCCGGTACCAAATGATTCCTAGAGCACCATATAAGACAAAATAATACCGACCTGGGATATGTGTCGATTCAAACACGACATACATACATAGTCCCATCTCTCGATAAAATTACACCGGGTATCTGATCCTTTACTCCAAAACAACTTCAATGCTTGTGCACTACAAGATTTTTTCCCCAATTGGTTTTGTCCAATCTGATGGGTGACGCATCATTTACCATTTCCTATAAGAAGGCCGGCCACGTTAAAAACGAAGGATTGCCATATCCATAAATATTCGATGGTTTTATGAATGTTACGACCAGTGTAATGCATTGTGAAGATGCGCGCATAATTAGATGTGGCGTTAGAAGCCGGAGCACGAGGCGGCACGTGGCGACCACACGACAGTATTGTTGTTCAAGTTATTTATGAATATTGTTTCGTGCGTCGGTGGTCTGGTATCGACGACACGTGCTCTTCACCCCTTGATCGATGTCTACAAGCACTTTGGACGCCTTCTGATCTGTGGCTTAGCGCTTAATGAAAACTTTTCTGACTAGCGTAGTAACTCAAATTAATTATTACAGCGCCATCTATCTAATAGTTTTTAATTCTCCATTTTCACTTTTGTATTGGTCAATTTGATCACAATATTTTTTTAGTTTGCTGTCAGTATTTTAAAGATAAAATGATTTGTTTCAATTTTTTATGTTTTGTTGGAAAAAATTGCAATCAACAAATTGATTACTTTAAAATTTTAATGATATAGTAGTGCCATCTAGTTACTAAGTTGATAACCTTAGCGTTAAGCTTCTATCACAAATCTGTTTAGGTATTTTTGTCAAAAACCAAAAAATACAAGAAAATTATTAAATAAAAACGTGATATTATGATGTTTTCGGTTAGTAATTAAAATTAAAATTCCGTTTTGAGCTGTACTGTATATTTGGGAATCGCAGGGTAGGTAGTGCCTTTCATGCACACTTTAGCTTTAAGATGTTTTTAAGGAAATTTTATTTATTTACCTAAATACAGCTGTTAAAATATGTGAGTAGTGTTAAAATTATTGTCACGGTAATTCTAATAAGATAACAATAGTACCTACATACTTACATTTTTATTTATTACTGTTCGCAAAATTGTCAATAAATTATGAAATAGGGTAGGTATCTTTGTCGGGCTTTAAGCCGCCGATTGGTATCGGAAGTTGGGCGGGATGAGCCGGGCGTGGAGGGGCGACTTCCTTGTTCCGGTGTACTGCTCGGCGCGACCGTAACTCATCATCAGCGCACTGCAGGAGGCCAGCACTCTCCCTCGCATCACACAAAGAAAAATAAAGATTTGTGTGAATTATACTCTCCGTGCAAGATAAAGGGGAAACGTTGCTTACGTAAGAACATGCAACCCGAGGTTTGAAACAAACTGTTTTTTATATTAATCTCATCGATTGATTGATTCGATTAATTCAATTGTACTCGATTTCTTGGACGAAGAAGTGAAACATCGTGATTGAATCAAAAGCAAAACAATTTCTGTTATCAATTGTAATTCGGTTTTTTTCCTACTTAATCGTTGGCAGGCTATGTGCTATTTGGGCTCAACCAGAGAGTACACTGACCGTAGATCTAGAGCATTTCCTCGCTGAATCTAATTCGATTATGTTGCATTTTATCAATTCAATAATGTATATCTTGCAACATCTCTAAGCTATTTGTATTATAGCAAGTCATGTTATGTATTTTATTTTACTAGTTTGAGTCACTTACATTTGGATAGATAAATAGATAAGTAAATTTAGCGGAACTTTAACGTAATTTTCAGCAAATTCAATACGGCTTATCGACTTGAAAATTCATAGGCATTTCAAGGGCAGATGGCAGAATATAACTTTATTCTTCTTTTCAGTTGTTCCCTCATTATTTAGGATCGTGACTCTACTGTAGTCTTCTCACTGTTTCTATCTACCTATTCCTACATTTGGCCGGTGAAGAGCTTCGTTACTCGGCATTTATAGCTGCTCAGTGCTGGGTTTTTTTTATTACATAGATGTGTGGTTGAGCTCACAGCTCACCTGGTGTTAAGTGGTTAGCGGAGCCCATAGACGTCCACAACGTAAATGCCGCCACTCGCCTTAAGATATGAGTTTTACGGTCTCAGTATAGTTATAACGTCATTACTGCTTTACGGCAGAAATAGGCAGGGTGGTGGTACCTACCCGTGCAGCCTCACAAGAGGTCCTACCATCAGTAATTATGCAAATTATAATTTTGCGGGTTTGGTTTTTATTACACGATGTTATTCTTTCACCGTGGAAGTCAATCGTGAACATTTGTTAAGTACGTATTTTATTAGAAAAATTGGTACCCGCCTGAGATTCGAACACCGGTCCATCACTACTTACGAATGCACCGGACGTCTTATCCTTTAGGCCACGACGACTTACAAACTGGTCAGACCGCCGCTTTGGGCTTTAGCCTCTAGGCCTTTTGCCTTCAATTCCCAAATTCACTATTTTTTCCTAGTGATTGTTTCAATATTTACGTTTGCTATCACATCGTCTTTTAAATTGTTCACGATTGACTTCTACGGTGAAGAAATAACATCGTGTAATAAAAGTCAAACCCGCAAAATTATAATTTGCGTAATTACTGGTGGTAGGACCTCTTGTGAGTCCGCACGGGTAGGTACCACTGCCCTACCTATTTCTGCCGTGAATCAGTAATGCGTTTCGGTTTGAAGGGTTGGGGTAGCCGTTGTAACTACCGGGGGTCGGAGGAGGGCGTTTGTCCAGCTCCAGCCCCTATGAGGAGGCAGTCTCCTCCCGGTGATGGTCACGGGGCGACCTAAGGGGGTTGAGGCTGCGCCGCACGCTACCGTCACTCTAGCGCGCTGGCACCAGGAGGACGGGACGGCGCGTCGGCGGCTGCGGACTGCGATGCGGTCCGCATTTTCGTCGTCGCTGTCGTCGCCGAACATACTGTTGAAGAGCAACCCGGTCGGCGGTGTATCGCGTTCCGACCTGGCAGGCTGGTTCTGGCCCAGCGGGGTATCCCGGAACACCAGCGGCACCGCCCGGGCGGCCTGGTAGGGCCGCCGTACCGCGGAGACCGACGTCGTTGGTCGTCGACTATCGCCTCGACGACCCGTCGGTCGGGCGTCCTCGGGGTGGCGCCGCGTGTCTGGTTGTAGTGTTGACCGCGGGAACCCCCCTACTCTGTCCAGGTTCTGACCCCGGACGGAGATCGGACGTCGGGTGTAAGAGTGCAGGGGAGTCGTTTAGTGGGTGGGCCCTAAAATCCTTGGGCCCGCGATCTGCTCTCAACACCTGCAGATCGTTAAGTCTCACATACCCCGCGCGCCCCCTAGGCGCGGGGACCTCGTAGGAGGTTCGGCCCACTACCCGAAAAAAAAAAAATTGTAAGTATACTTGAGACCTTAGAACTTATATCTCAAGGTGGGTGGCGCATTTACGTTGTAGATGTCTATGGGCTCCAGTAACCACTTAACACCAGGTGGGCTGTGAGCTCGTCCAAACATCTAAGCAATAAATAAATAAATAAATACGTTATATTTATTTTAGTAGCTAAATGGACCAGAACCAACGAGTCAGCAACAATATATATGTTTCAATTTGATATCTTCATCCTTGTTATTTTCTGATGACCTATGAACCCTGCCACGAACTATGCCTACGGAACATTGAAAACATTGCGCAAATTCTACCGAAGCAATACGAGGGTCGCGCCCTCCGTATTCAGTGCAACGCTTGCTTTAGCTGCACAGTACCACCCAAATGTGCTGAGCGCTAGACTGGGTGATACGTGTGAGACATGTTTTAATCCACATGAAACATATTTTACTTTAGCATACATGCATCAGCCCGCTGAGTTTCTCGCCGGATCTTATCAGCGGGTCGCGATTCCGATCTGGTAGTAGATTCATTCGCGAAGCAATTGCTCTTAAGTTTTTAGGTCTCTTTCGGAGGCGCTCGGGCAGTTGATAGCAAATCACTCGCCCGCCTGTTCTCGTGAAACTGGAAAGACCTTCGGGCCACCAGTAATCTTTCAATCATAAAAAAAGGAGTTGACTAGTGTTAAGTGGTTAGCATTTTTCATTCTGCCCAACCCGAGACTTTATTGGTGTCATAAATATCCCACCCCTGGGTTCGTAATGCGCAATAGCGTCATAAATAGGTAGGACATAAGCGACCAAAATGCCCTATCTCTAGTAATTCACAAATTCATATTAAAATTATTATTATAAGTGCGAAAGTATGACGCTCTGAATATTTAGCCAATTACCGTTCATGAAAATTTGCATGTTTGTCAGATTTACTATATTAACACGAGTGAAGCAAGCTAGTAAGCTCTTAAATTGCTTTCACATTGGAAATCTAAACAAATATATGAATTAATGAATTGATTACGTCGTGGAATAGGGCTCCACTAAATAAAATTTATCTAAATAGTATGCATATTTTCCTTCACCAAAAAATTTGTTAAGTACGAAAAAAAAAGTCGTGAAATGAGGCCGATTACCTTAAGTATCGTTCGCGATAGTAGACCATTACAAAAGTCAAAATTTTATGTACCGATAGTAAAACAATACATTTCCCACTGTTTCACTTATAACACCTTCCGCACTATTTACATTTGTATTCAGAACACGGCTATTTCTGTGTGTAGTTAAATTTAAATTTACGAATGTTCACAACGAAATGTCATTTGGATAAGTACTTAGAATGTCTGTATATTCACTTAAGTAACGTAACCGACGTTGTGAAATTTAACAGCTCAATTATTTTCTGGGTAAATGACCCATGTCTTGTTTATTACCTACCAATAAACAGTAATCAGAAACTGATGTTCAGTGGCAACATTTTTGCGTGCAAAATTTTATAAAGGTGCTTTAAACATTTTTACTGGCTTATCATCGTCCTCGTCGAACCCGTCCCTTGGCGACGAAGGGCTCGACGAGTGAATTAACCCATAGACACAGCCCACGGAGTTTCTCGCCGGATCTTCTCAGTGGGTCACGTTTTCGATCCGGTGGTAGATTTCGCGAAGCACTGCTTCATGGCAGAAATAGGCAGTGTGGTGGTACCTACCCGTGCGGACTCACAAGAGGTCCAACCACCAGTAATTACGCAAATTATAATTTTGCGGGTTTCATTTTTATATTGCACCATGTTATTCTTTCACCGTGGAAGTCAATCGTGAACATTTCTTAGGTATGTATTTCATTGAAAAATTGGTACCCGTCTGCGGGATTCGTACACAGTTTCATCGTTCAAAACAAATACACCGGACGTCTTTAGGCCACGACGACTTATTTTTTGACAATATTTTGAAAAAAACACCTCAACGATTTTTGCACGATCCTTGATAATATATTGGTGCGGTTCTAGGGAAAAGTATACCGTGGACACGAGCCCACTGAGTTTCTGGCCGGATCTTCTCAGTGGTTCGCGTTTCCGATCCGGTGGTAGATTCTGCGAAGCACTACTCTTGCTAGGGTCAGTGTTAGCAACACTCCGGTTTGAGCCCCGTGAGGTCACCTATACACGTTAGGGTGAAACTGAAATAGCCTCTCAAGGCTATCAGCATAGGTAGGGGGGGAAAAAAAACACCGTGGACACGTGGTGTTCGTCATGGCTTCCAACGTGGTAATAGTTCATTGAAAGTCCAAGGTCACTGTCGGTACAAGTTTAGTGCAGTATTTTGCTAACCTCACGGCGATTATGAACTTAAAACAGATTATATTCAATGCAGCTGAAAATAGAAGCTTATTTTTTTATTTTTATTTTTTATTGCTTAGATGGATGGACGAGCTCACAGCCCACCTGGTGTTAAGTGGTTACTGGAGCCCATAGACATCTACAACGTAAATGCGCCACCCACCTCGAGATATAAGTTCTAAGGTCTCAGTATAGTTACAACGGCTACCCCACCCTTCGAACCGAAACGCATTACTGCTTCACGGCGGAAATAGGCGGGGTGGTGGTACCTACCCGTGCGGAATCCCAAGAGGTCCTACCACCAGTGATTTCGCAAATTATAATTTTGCGGGTTTGGTTTTTATTACATGATGTTATTCCTTCACCGTGGAAGTCAATCGTGAACATTTGTTGAGTACGTATTTCATTAGAAAAATTGGTACCCGCCTGCGGGATTCGAACACCGGTGCATCGCTACATACGAATGCACCGGACGTCTTATCCTTTAGGCCACGACGACTTCGAAATGGAGGCAGTTGGAGGAGGCCTATGTCTATAATAGACAAACAGACAAAAACTAATAATAATATAGGTTAAAAAAAAACTTCCATAAAAATTTAATTAATATTAATACCACTACTTACTTAAAACATAGTAAAAAAAACCTAATAAAATGAAATAATAATTGTATATGTAAAAAAAAAATGTATTTGTCTGAATAAAGGCTTTTTTATTATTATTATTATTATATATTCAATACAGAATACAAATTTCAAAAGAGTCTTCTTATTGATTCCGTTATTTTCATTAGTTCAAATTCGATCAAACTAATAGTTTTATGTGTAAACGTAGTATGTATTATGTTAGCGACAGTATTATGTCCGTTGGTGAAACGTATGAATTTGTCTTCGTCAATGGGGCGCTATTTAAAAAATGGCTATAAGCATTAGAATCACTGTAGTACAGAGAAAGATTTGTAAAAAAAACCAAAAAAAAAAACGTCGCCTCTCACAGTTCTCATTCTCTCAGACTCTCATCGTTGTTAGATTGACTAATCAGTTTAATCTAGCATTTTTAATTGTTATTGTAATATCATTTTCGATATTTCCAGTAGTTTAAGGTTAGTTGTTGGTTACTAAGAAAAAAAAGGTATTATACCGTAAGAGTAGCTTTAATCAAAAGCTGATTAGAATTCTTTGATTTCGGCTAAATGCGACGACCGTTTGGCGTCTAAAATCTTTCTAGAATTTTTTCATCCTAACTATATTAATTTATTTAATGTCAATAAATAAAACAGTAGATCTTAATAATTTGCCGATCCCAATAAACAATGATTCAGGATTAAACGAAGTGAACGAAAAACGACCGCCCGGCATGTTTCCACCCATCTCCTGGCTTCTATTGTATTTTATCAAACATTCTTTTTTGCACCTAACGCGAATATATTTGCAATATTTATTATAACCATGCATTATTACTGTGTTTTTTCCGCTGAATATTGTCTTATACGTTTCATTTTAATTGTAAAATCTTTGAGTATAGTTAATGAATTATTTATTGTATTTAGTTGCGAATGTTCCGCGGCGGTATCAAGATTACGATTTCTATAGATATAATCATCAATGCGATCTCATTCGTTTTGATATTATAATGAAATTAACCACAAATGTATATAGAAATTGTTTATTATCTATTTTTGTCAATTACTTATAAAACATTGGGTAAATGATTCTCCAACGAGCTCCGTCTAGATATATTGTTAAATTACAAAAAAAAAAAAAAATATTCGCTTGTTCTGCTGAGCTATGGCTATTGATAAAATGAATATTATGAGTGTATTAAAAACCAATTTACCGTGGTTTATTCTTAGGTTAATTCTTATCTGTATTTGAAAATATAGATTTTACAAATTGTATGAAGGTAGGTAGGTAGGTGATTAAAATGTATCATGAACGTGATTAAACGTGATTAAAAACGTGACGTGACGTGATTAAAAATGTATCATGAAATAAATGAATATAAACTCCATTCAAGAAACATTCCGGGTCCGTTTGAGCCACTAAACCTAGAATTACAATATGAAGAGTTTGTTTATGTGTTGTGTGTTGTTTGTTTTAAGTTAAGAATAGCTTTCTGCCCGCAGTTTCGCTGGCTAGGATAACATTTTATCTATTTGTTCAGCATTAGGCATGTAAGTTTTTTATTTTATTTTTTTTATTGCTTAGATGGGTTGGACGAGCTCACAACCCACCTGGTGTTAGTAGTTACTGGAGCTCATAGACATCTACGACGTAAATGCGCCACCCACCTTGAGATATGAGTTCTAAGGTCTTAGTATAGTTACAACGGCTGCCCCACCCTTCAAGCCGAAACGCATTACAGCTTCTGGACAGAAATAGGCAGAGTGGTGGTACCTACCCGCGCGGACTCACAAGAGGTCCTACCACCAGTCTCAGAATACAGAAAATATTCTGAGCCACCAGTAGGTGTACGCAAATCAGTTTTTTTGACATAACACCGGCGTAGTTCAGCCATTTTGTGCGATATATTTATTATACAGACAAACGTTTGTCTTTTATTGCTGCTTCTATTAGTGAAGATCGCATCAAAATCTGCAGCGGCGTTTAGGAAAAATGGCTTAGAAACAGACAACGAATTTGTTTTATACTATTTTTTTCAATTAATCTGTAGGTTAAGTTCTAGTTTGCCAGTTTAGGTTATAAAGCCTTTTTAAAACGTTATATACCTATATGTGTCTGGTTGAGACATTCTTTTCGTCGGCTTGCAGAGTAAGCAATGTAAGCAAAAAAGGTAATAATATTCGTGTACTAGGGGTCCGGAGAGGCGGGGCCAGGTGTCAGTCGCAGCCTGAGATGTTATCTCTGACGGGGATGCACGCCGCCCGGCCCTCAACCCCACGTTGGCGCGACACGACGACGGTCTATGTTTTTTTTCTTTTTGTGTACCCTGCTTTGTAATACGTAATTACTTACTGTACACTCGTTAATTGTTTATGTGTTGGAACCATAATAACATTTTGCACACATATGTATATAATATCAGTAAATACTAATACAATAATATTGTTCGCTTATATTCGATGAGATTACAAAAATGTCTGCTAATAGATTTCGTAGCTCCAATGGATTCTTTCATTTTCATTTCTTATTAGATAGATTTCATAGATGTTTGGGAATAATAATTCTAAATAAAATAATAATTTTAGTTATTTTTGATAGTGAATATAGTATGCTAAATAATTGTAATAATCATAGATAGCATTTGATGAGAAGCACAAAGAAATAGAGAAATTTTATGAAATCTTGAAGAAATACTAACCGTGCGCAATAAGTTGAGACCTGGGATATATAATAATAATTATTATAAGAGTACATAATATATTAGACCGACGATGTACACTCGAGCTTAAAACTCTTGCTGCAACGAATAATCGCATCTCCGTACTAAAGTCAGTTACTAAAAATTTGTTACAACAATCATAATTCGTACTGGTTCGTGCTCGGACACATTAAGTTAGCGAGTACCGGCCGGCCAATTATTTCGAATGCACTCCAACAAGAACCGAGTCCGGCTCATTCTTCCATCGGCGCAATATGTTAACATGTTTTTTAATTTTTACACAAGACAGCCAAGAAAGGCAATCGCGAGTGCATACGCAGGAGTGAGATTTATAATAAGAAAACGCTCCTACCGCGCATGCTCCGTAAGGATCTATAAATCTTTTAAGTACTTGCCCGGCCAATCCCTGTTGAGAAACGATAAATCATCCCTTCGGACGGTATCGTCGATTCGTAAATACGCTGTCCCTCTCGAACTCACTGTGTCTTATGACTATTAGATCATTTATCATTTCGCTGTCTCGTTCGTTCCCGATAATAAATTCAATTCTGTTTTTGAATATGATTGTTCTTCGTTTTGTTTTGGTGTTTTATAGTGGGTACCGTCACGGACTTAGGTTTTTGATCGGAACTCGATTGGAATGATCGCGAGAATTGGATTTCCATTTTAGATTTCGTTGTCCACGGTAATCATTCTTTTGCATTCTTATTTTGAATGCGGATTCATGTTTTACGTATTTATTTAGGCTCATTCGTTTGAATCGGATTCAGGGAAAGATTTATTCGTTCGATAAGCTAATTTCGAAGACTTTTTGCAAGTCAGATTATAATGTATTTTAGAAGTAAAACAACATGGAATTATACTTTTGACATACCATTAACGGGCTTTTGCTCTGTAAGCTTTTTTACACTAGAAGGTCCGTAGGTACACGAAGTCGTCGTGGCCTAACGGATAAGACGTCCGGTGCATTCGTGTTGAGCGATGCACCGGTGTTCGAATCTCAGGCGGGTTTTCAGTTTTTGTAAGGAAATACCTACGTACTGAACAAAGGTTCACGATTTACTTCCACGGTGAAGGATTAGCATCGTGCAACAAAAATCAAACCCGCAAAATTATAATTTGCGTAATTACTGGTGGTAGGACCTCTTGTGAGTCCGCGCGGGCGGGTAACACCACCCTGCCTATTTCTGCTGTGAAGCAGTAATGCGTTTCGGTTTGAAGGGTGGGGCAGCTGTTGTAACTATAATTGAGACCTTAGAACTTATATCTCAAGGTGGGTGGCGCATTTACGATGTGGATGTTTATGAGCTCCAGTAACCACTTAACACCAGGTGGGCTGTGAGCTCGTCCACCCATCTAAGAAAAAGAAATCGTATTAAATCGTTATTAGAGCCCGTAAACATATGAGCATGAACGTGGTTGCCTTTAATCGAAAGTATTCCGTAAAAATAACTCCACCTCCGGGGCTAAAATAGGCAGGGTTGTCGAAACGACCCGTCTGGGTTTGCAGTATGCCTAATCGTTGGTACAGAAAACGCAGTATTCCATTATTAGTTTAGACGTTGTACTCTGTGTGTTTTTATTGGTATGCGCAGCAGACGCATACCCTGATGCTGAGTGGTGTCCATGGTATCGGTGTTCATGGACATCACTAATTTTAGAGCTAATTTTATAGCTGAGCTGCTCCCTACTATTTTTTAGTTTTCTGACCTGTTTTTTTTCTACACCTATTCGCTGGTAGCCTAAGGGGCTATTTCAGCAGGGCTTGGTATTTGAGCTCGCGGAACACAATATCTTGGGATCTCAGAGGACTTGCTAACATACTAGCCGTAGCAAGAGCAGTGCTTCGCAGAATCTACCACCGAATCGGAATCGCGACCCACTAAGAAGATCCGTAGAGAAACTTAGTGGGCTGTGTCTATGGGACTTAGTTGTATGAGTGCGAGTCTACACAGGTCAACCCACTGATTAAAGAGCACGATAGGCATTTTAATGCAGCTGAGATTTCGACTTCTTGTCTCAAAATGGGTGGTGGCACGTTGTGGTTCTTTGGACAGCGATGAATGTTTTACACAAGGTGACCGGTGAGTTTTAACGGGTGAATAAAACAATGGCACATAGATGTAAATACAAAAAAGTATTCGTTCAAATTTCTTTATATTTATTTCTCGCTATATACAGGGCCATAGTAAAGGCAACATTCGTTTTCTTAATAATAACAGACTTCGTACACTTTTCTTCAGTCAGTAAGTACGCAGAGGTACGAGCTTAGTATAAACTTCGTTCGTTGTGTGAAAAAATAGCATTACTTTTATATTATAAATATTATAAACGAGCTCACGTAATTAAAGTAATGAATAGCACAGTTAAATAGCAACCACATTTCACGAGTGTATTTAATTACAATAAAATTACTTACAAACCCTTATTTCTACTATCACTGGATATTTTCTCTTAACAGTAACATTTTATATTATAAGTAACCGTAACTAAAAAATTTACATGTACTATTCTTTACAACCCATAAATCGTAGTTTCATTAGTTATCTGTGCTTTGGCCAGTGCGATAGGAATAAAAAAAAGGTTTTATTAAAATAGCACAGAGTATCTTTTTAGACGGCGTAATGAATTCATTTAAAAAAAAAACCATCACCAAACGATATTTTCATTAGTTATCTGTGCTTTGGCCAGTGGGATAGGAATAAAAAAAAGGTTTTATTAAAACAGCACAGAGTATCTTTTTAGACAGCGTAATGAATTCATTTAAAAAAAAAAAAACCACCACCAAACGATACTGAGAATTTTGAAAAATTCGAACAATACCGTTTGTCCGCGTATTCGTTGTCTCCTCCACAAAAACTTGCAATAAATCATTGTCAGCAAAGAAGTTGACAATTTACGCTGTGTAACCGAGTCCCTTACATCACAAATAGATCTAACGGACAATACTTAGAATAACAATGAATAATTTTCCACAAAAAAAAAATCAAGCATTGCCATTCTTACGTAAACGTTTACGGAAAATTTATTACAAATGTAAAACAAGGCGATTGTTTAGCTCACGCTTTAAATCATTATCACAAACGAACCTTAGATTTGTCACGAAGTTCTATTGTTGATAGTAAGCGACCTCTTTGTCTTATTTCTCGAAATACATAGATAACTCTTTTTTTTTTTTAAATGAGGATTTTAACACATTGGGACGGCTGACGTTTTGGTTTCTATTTTGTAGAAATGGTCGGAATTAACTTGGACTATTCGTTATTCAGTAATAAGCGTAACACTCCCTATTAAAATAAAAAACCAAACAGCGCTTTAGTAAACTTTTCATTCCACGTCAGGGGTTGATTTAAATGGGGATAATTTGTGAAATATGAAAATATGACATGGAAATTTAACATAACGTCGAATGAAGAGTTTCCTAAGCGCGATGAGGTCAGTATGCGGCCGCGGCACCCGAGTGATGCATGAGATGGTGATGGTGGTACGATTCCTGCGTGGGACACCACCACTCTGGTACCCCGTGAGGCATCGCCGGCGCCGGTTGCTGAAACTGACTCCAATGACCGCCGAACCCTATTTTATTATCCATGACCCCGTTGCCGCCTATGTTCGTTAAGTGCGGGCCTTGATTATGATGAGGGGGCGCTGGCGGTCGCTCGTAAGGTTTCTGATCGTGGGGATTGAGGTATTTTTCGTTGAGGCTTTCTAATTTATCCGTTATAGTTGGTTGGTGATGGGGGTGGTGACCGGATGGCGGGTGTGCTGGTTGGGCGGCAGGAGGAAGTGGCACAGTGGGGCTGGCGGCGCCGGCTGTTACGCTGACGCTGCCGGCTGAGGATGAGTCATCACCGTCGCTGTCGTACCTAGGGGAAGCGTCTCCGGCAGCTCCGTGCACCTTCATGTGTTTCCTTAACGAAGACGGATGCGTGTATGACTTGTCACAGCCGTGGATCCGACAGTTGTAAGGTTTATCCGACGTGTGCACGTGCGAATGCTTCTTTCGATCCGATGAATTTGCAAATCTTCGATCGCACCCGGCGTATTCGCATTTGAACGGTTTTTCGCCTGAAAAGAAAAGAAAGATTTCAAGTTACACAATATCATTTCGTTGAAGATTAAGGGAGCTTTGGTGTTGTGAATGCCGAAGTGGCGACTACCGCCTCAGCGCTTTGTGCCTTAATATAGGATACGTTGAACAAGACCGCAATAGATCAGAAACCGGTAGCCGTAAACCACATTATTCTCGATCAAAGAATAAAGAGAGTGAATTCAGTGCGCGAATGTCCAATCACGCCATAAATAACCAGATTTGCTCGTTGTTTATAGTTTACGAGCGTAAATAAATATTCACAACAATTGCACGGGATACTTAACACGACAATAAATCATATTTATAAGAAGACTTTGTCACATTGTCGTAACTTAACCTGATATGGTCGTAAATAAAGGATTTTGAACTTTAAATGGAAAATTTGAGAGTTCACATTCGATCTAACAAATTTTATATTTAAGATAATGGCTTCGATTTAGATAAGTTTGTGATTGAACAAATTATTCAGATGTACAATAAATTATAGAACATATTATTTAAAATAGATGTTGTCTTCGGCGATTATAGAATCAAAATAGGAGCAGAAAATATCTCTAGTAAATTTTAAAATTAAAACAGAATAAAAATTGACAAAGCATTCCTTTTCGAATTGTGCGAACCGTGCTTAACAAGATGATATTTAAAAAAAACCGACAATCCATCACAGAAAATATTTGACAAAACATTTTTTTCTAATGTTCTAGTTTCTCGCGCCCGTTTGTATATTTACAAAATCTTCACGTGTTCACCGAAACATGTGAAATGAGTGTTCGATACCATTCAATAAAATACGTCACAAGTGGGTGATGCGTTCGATGTGACCGCACAACAATGTATTGTGGTGTTTACAAATAAACCTCGGTGCTTATAATCTCACGTATTGTGTTCGAAACTTGAATATCCTCGAGAATGCACAGATGCTAATCTCAAGTGTCTGTTAACGCTCCAATAATACAGCTTTTAGGCGTTCCCTTACTGTTACCAAACTACTCAATGAATGTATCATACGTTCGGCAGCTCGCCTTCGATAAGCTAATACATCCTTACAATTTTTTGTGAACTCCAAAATTGATACTTCGTTACAAATGAAGCAAATAAATATTTGAGTATCATTCTTATTCGGAGAAGTACCGCGATCCGTGAATCTTCAAAGTCTTTTAAAAGTTATAAAAACGATTCGTGATGTCATTTTGTTTCTCGTTAAAATAAAAAGATCTCAATACCGAAACATTAATGAGTTTAATACGAGATAAAAGATTTATAAACATGTGTCGTCCGTCTAATTACTAATCGGGCGTTCTCATCTTGAACACAAAAAAGGGGCAGTGACAAATTCTATTAAGAGGCAGCGTGTTGTCTTCGCACGTGCCCACGATTTTTAAATTATGACATAGCAACTTAGCGACAAGCTCAAACGCAGTTTTGTAAAACTAAAAAAAAGCATGTGACATTAAATTTTTATCCTAAAAACTAGCTGACCTGGCAGACTGTAGTGCCTCAATCGATAAATAAAAGACCAAAACTTTTGTATAAAATAAAATTAAAACAATCAAAGGGAATCCGTCCGAGGGTGGGGGGGGGGGGGGGGGCAACAAAGGAAAAATAAAATTGTTATTTTTATTTAATTCCTAGAATTTTCATATTTATCTACTTTTTAAACCTTCTCTGGACTTCCACAAATAATTCAAGACCAAAATTAGCCAAAACGGTCCAGCCGTTTTCGAGTTTTAGCGAGACTAACGAACAGAAATTTATTTTTATTTATATATATAGAAGATGGATAATAAAGAAACAAAAATAAAACTGTTTAATTTATCTTATCGGCACTATGAACGAGTCTTATATAATAAGTGTTTCAGATTAATGCATCCTTTGGTAATTATTTGTATGGACAAAAGCTAAGAAACGACCGAATCTTTTGTGGTGCTGGCTATGTCAAGTCTCGAGTATGGAAATAAAAACACGAGTTTGGAATGCACATCGTGAATTCGTTGCATGCCACGTCGGGACACGGGCTAGGGTCAGATACTTATCTTAAACGGCTGTATCACCCACGGGAGACACTTTTTTGTGGCGTTTATTATCGATGTGAAATTTTATCTCCGGCTTGTATTCCCAAAGGAAAGCACAGATCAAATTATACAGTCGCAGAAACACTCAAACCGATCCCCACAAAGACATTACATAATTATAACTTAATCATAAGTCTATAAGAAAATCGATAATTAAAATAATTTTCAAAATACTCTGGTATTTATGAGAGTCCGATTTTATTCCAAAATTAATGCTGATTTATTTAGTAGATAATAGTCAATAGATCGAATCTGTGATCATTAAATATGCACATAGCTATTTTTTATTGTTTAGATGGGTTGACGAGCTCACAGCCCATCTGGTGTTAAGTTGTTACTGGAGCCCATAGACATCTACAACGTAATTGCGCCACCCACCTTGAGATATAAGCTCTAAGTTCTCAAGTATAGTTCAGCGGCTGCCCCACCCTTCAAACCGAAACGCATTGCTGCTTCACGGCAGAAATAGGAAGGGCGGTGGTACCTACCCGTGCGGACTCACAAGAGGTCCTACCACCAGTAATACCACCAGCTATGTCAATGAATGCCAACGATTCACAATTAAATCGCATTAGTACCTAAATGAATACATTTGGCACGTTGCCTGAACCGAATGCCGCGGTGTTAAGTTACGAATCGCTACTTAAGAGCGCTCCGCTGTGAAAACAAGCTTTTTAGAAATAGCACAACCGATGTGTAATCGAACACCTTCAGCCTTTGCACCCGGACTGTTGTAAATGGCTTTAGGTGAGTTTTTAGAAAAAACAAACCTAGTTTATTTTATATCAAGTTGCTTGATCTAAACGCAAAAAAAAAGTTTAGATTTCGCTTTTCAGAAAGCTTTTCAGTTAGAAATGGCCAAAAGGCAAATAGTTTTTATGCATCATGATATTTTTTTTTTTATATACTTCTTGAAAATGGAATCATTTGTCTATGATGTGAATAAATAAATATGAGATAAGACATTCGTTTTTTTTAATTTAATTTATTGTCAATACGAAGAATGACTAGCAACTCATAATATCAAGTTACTCAATAGCCAGCAGCAAATGTAGTTTGTAGAATTTTTCAAAATGTTTTGGAACTAAGTGAAAATTTTCAATGTCGACAGACTATCCGCAGGCTTGTCATCACCTTGAATTATAATTGGGTGTCACCTGATACACGTCCACCTGTTTTGAAACGTTTTCATTAGAAATTAATTGAAAATGAGCAGTAATTTTTTTTTTGCCGTCGCATACTTGTTATGATGTATCTTAGTTCAGATCTTATTTTGCGATATGTGACTTTATAAATTGTTCTCACACTTTTGGTTGATACTGATTTAAAACAAGTAGAATGTTGTTTTTATTTTTTAAACAGTCTTTACTTAAGCCAGGATAGGACACGTTTGAGTTCTGGTGTTTGTATATTTTTATTGTTTATTAAATAGTGCATATCAAAGATAATTTTATCGTCTATAGAGGCCTCGGCTAATGGGCGGCCGATGACTGGTCATTCGATTACAACAGGCCCGTTCGTCGAGACATGAACAAGCGCCATGTTTTGTTTGACCCAGTATACTAATCGCTACATTTCATATCAAAACGACTATCTATTTTAACGGCAGGGCTCTTCGCCTTTGTGAATAATGAACTAACCATTCGAAAGTTTCTTATTCAAACTTGGTTTTTAGAAGTGTCACAAACATCACAACAATAGCCCTGATCGACGACAATGAGCGACACTTCCCCGAAAATCGATTTTCTCTCGCACACTTTAAAACTGATTCGTGCAACATCATACATAATGATTTATGATCTTCCTTTTATCCTTAGCGTATTTCGAATTAGAAAGATATATTAATATCTTCATTTTTTCACAGGTCGAAGAATACGGGCCCTCGATCGGGACGCACAAAAAGAATACTCAGGGTCGGGCGAGCACATTCGGCGCCCAACGACCGTGTGACAAGGTGCTTTATGCGGACGATTATGAGCAGACCGAATAATGTTCCAATACCCGATAAATATCTGCCAACTCATACAAAAGCGTTCCAATAAAAATATAATAGTAAATGTAGCAACAACAGAGGCCACAAACTGCACAGTCATATATCTCTGATAAATTTAAATTAAAATGAAAATGTATAATCGAGAGGAGCTTCGAGTTATTAGAGTCTTGTCAACGTGAAAATATATAATAAAAAAACTACTATGACGTGTAAATAACCCAAAAACCTACAGCATCGATAATTTTGAACTCATTTTAACACTAACCAAAAGAAGGCGAGGGGATCTGGTAATACATAGTTTGGTCATTAATCAGAAGACTCGCGCTTGCCGTTCCTGCCCTCTTTAGCTGCTACTCCTGATCTCTATCATCCCTATGAAGCAGTATTTTAATAACCTCAATTTTATTTCCTCTTTCTAACGAGCAATATAAACACGCAAGCGTACCTTTCTAGCCCGGAACTTGTACACTTACAGTACCTACTGTTGTATATTCTATGTATATTTAAATGGATTTTTCTGTTAGCATATCCCATCCCTCCTAACTGAGCCCGTGCTAACCCACCAGTCCTGCTGAAACTGGAAAAGGCTTCCAAGCCACCAATAATACTTCCTTCACAAAAAAATGGATTTTTCAAAATTACCAACAAATTATCGTCACGGTTTGATATAGTAAGTAAGTTTTCCAAGATATCCTGTACATAATTACATCTGATACGTAGTTTTTTGTTAGCCGAGCGATGATGCCGGTTAGGTCTGTCAAAACGCTTGACGTAAGGATTGACGAGCGTGCCAGGTACGGTAAGGTGCTTGCTTTATTTTTATTATTTCCAATTCCCAGGTGTCTCGTACAATATTGTTTATCAAAAAACCTTTATGGGAATCAACGTGCAGATCGTATTTTGTATATCGGTATATACGTATGTACATAATTACAGGCTTAATAAGGGACGACAATCTTGTTTGACTATTTCTCGATTTTGCTAATAACTTTTCTACGGATTCGCATGTATTTTTGTGGTTTTTTTTTGTCATTATTTCTCGACACTACAAATGTTTGGTGAACTATGTAATCCTATCAAAGAGATCCGCACGGTTTTGTGTTAATCTAGTACTCTATCTATCCAGTCTACAAGACTCAGGCTCTTTTGCAGGCTACGCAACTCACCGAGACTATTACTTTTCATTTATTGTAGGTACACGGGTTACAAATTTGCATTGCCTTGATTTGAGCATCCTCTTTTTGCACGTTAGAAAGAGAAACTGAAAAAAAAATACTCTCATACATTGTCTACATAACGATCGATGTTTCACCCGCCGACCTAAGTTTGCGAATTACGAAAATTTCTGTTTTTATTTTTTTAATTTATTTTTCCTTTGCTTTCGGTAATTTTATCTCTTGGCAAATTTCATGATTCTGGATCAATAGAAAGTAGCGTACCGGGGTTGTATGAGTTTATATGAGTATTATTTTAATTTGATTTCTTTAGCTGTTTATGATACAAATGGTCTTAAGTGTCGGACAGACAAACAGACAACAGAAAAACAACAATAACATAACAAAATAATCGTCATGTGAATTTTTTCCTATTAAATATTGGGCCCTTAGAATGATCGCACAGACATGTATCATACATCAAAATTAATAACAATATGAAATATTCAATATGAAGAATTGAGAATAAAAAAAACTTATTTAAAATGTTTTTTTTAATTGTATGTCAAATCTTTGTAAAATATTTAAATGGAATCACATATGCCGCACCAGAATTCAAATGAAAAAAGATTCATCAAAATCGATTCACCTAGAAAAAAGTTCTAAAGTAAAACACAAAAAAAAAAAAACTCGAATTTAGAACCTCTTCTTTTTTTGAAGTTAAACTATAAATCCAATCTTCGGACAACGAAGCGTAAACTTTGTTTCGCAAAATCTCAACTTCACACACACGTATCGAATCCGGATTGCGGAAACTTCCGAATGCTATTTGGCATTTCCCATTCCTATCGCTAAGCCCATTCCACTCTGAGTTGTAGGAACATTTTCTCGTGTAAGCATGTTTTTTATTCTGCTTCCTTTTTTTTTTTTTTTTTTTTTTTTTTTTTTTCCTACCTAAGCTGAGAGCCTTGAGAGGCTATGTCAGCGTAACCCTAACTTTTGTAGGTGAGCTCACGGGGCTCAAACCTGATGACGTTGCTAACACGAACCCTAGCAAGAGTCGTGCTTCGCAGAATCTACCACCGGATCGGAAACGCGACTCACTGAGAAGATCCGGCGAGAAACTCAGTGGGCTGTGTCTGAGAGTTAATTTACTCGTCGAGCCCTTCGTCGCAAGCGACGGGTTCGACGAGAACGGTGACCGGACTGCTTCCTATGTTCTAACTTAAGATCACACATAAAGCAGATCTATAAATTGCTGCGTTCGACATATAAAGTTTACATGGCACTCTTGGTCCGTGCACGATATGTCTCAAGATTCCAGATAGCTTATCACCGCGGGATCTGCGCAAGACGAACGGTTTGGCCACTACTACCTCTGTGCACTTGCTAAAAGAAAATACAAATATCTCTTACTATTATTGCCTAAGTTGTAGTTGAAAACGACCACATATCAGTTGAAATTAACGAGATTGAGAATATGTGTTCTGATCATTAATTATAATTTCTCTTCAAGATCGTATCTATACGCAGTAACAATTTCACACGAAAAACGACTGTTAATGATTGTTTTACATTAATCAACGGAAAAATAGTTATGAATACATTATAGTATTCTGTTTTAATTGCATATATAGGTGAACGGACTTTGGCTAATTTGGTTTTAAGAGGCTACTGGAGTTGCCATAAAGCAGCCATGCGTTTCGGTTTGAAGGGTGGCGCAGCACTGTAAAAACTGCGACTTTAGAATTGATTTCCCGAGGTGGGTGATAACATTTACGTTGCAGATGTATATGGGCTCCGGTAACTACTTAACACCAGGTGGGCCGTAAGCTTGTCCACCAATTTAAGCAATAGGAGGTGGAATTCGAAGTGGGGCTGTACCTGCCCTTGCCAGTCATACATAGCCTTACTACCAATAATTATGCAATTGTAAATATTTTGGGCATGATTTTTAATTATCGAACTTTGCGATAAAAAAATGTTTATGTCTATTCTAGAATCTCGAGGGGCTATTCTAGATTCACCGAGCTAGTAGGTGAGCTCACGGGGCTCAAACCAGGGGTGTTGCTAACACTGACCCTAGCAAGAGCAGTGCTTCGCAGAATCTACCACCGGATCGGAACCGCGACCCACTGAGAAGATCCGGCGAGAAACTAAGTGGACTAAAAAAAATTATATGTTTGGTGAGCTCTCGGTGAACTTGTATCTCGTTTGTGTTTCCAGTAGAATATGCTAGTGTGGCCGTTGAATGTGGCACCTTTATTGTTGTTAGTTGATTTATATAAACTAGTGGTTCCGTAGTAGTCGAAATTCGACTATAATTAATTGAAATTATAAGTTTGAACATTATTATGGTTCTATTATACTTCTAAAATCACAAATTTCGCCAAGACTACACTATAGACAAATAATATTAAAAATAAAAAATAAATATTAACCTATTCTCAATTTGACCACAGACATTAAACAATAACAAAAGTTTGACAATAATCAAAGAGTATTTATAAGTGTGTGTGTCAAATACATGGTAGAATGTTTTTTTTATTGATTTAATAATAATATAGCTTTTTATTCAGATCTCTTAGTACAATGAATTTTTAAACTTATGTAAAAGAATAGCATTAAAATCTTAAACTTAATAGATACGAATAAATTTAAACTAATATTTGTTGCTTGGTTATCTTTCCTAGATCTGTTTGCCAGTCGGCAAAGGCCTCCTCCAACCTTTTCCATTCCTTTTATTGATTTGATGTATGTATTTTTAAAGTATAATTTAAAAAAAATAGCATTCTACACTCCTTCTCTATATTCTTTATAAGTGTGGGAAATTTCATACTCCTGTGTCCTGTGTTGCTTCACGTGTTAATAGATGTGCGAACGACTGTTTGCTTTTGCTATACGAAACTATAGTGCTTAAAAACTTTTTACAACAAATTAAGGATCATAATAAACGTTGCGAAGAATCCTTTTAATTACGACGAACGTCTTAATGATCGATATTATGTTTGACTTATGGCGTTATAAATCGTTTAATTTTTGTATTCACGACACGACGGCCGTGTCCACTGCACGCCCACGCGGGCTCCGGTTACAGCCCCCGGCAGCATTTTTGGGACAAACCAATATTTCTAACGAATATTAATAGCTTGTTTTGTTTTATTTGTGGAATTGTTTTTCTTTTTTCTTTCGAGTCTCGCCCACATTCTACGGATATCGTGAATTCTTTAAAGAATTAAGACTTTGATGATGAGGTGTTTTGGATTTTTTTTTTCGAAATAATCAATGATGATGAGTTTAGTCAAGGAATTAACAGTTATGAACTGATTTATGTTTACATTTGTTTTTGTTTTGATACCACCGCCTCCGCGATCTAGATAAGGTCAGTGACCCTGAGTAGGCCAGAGTGGGATTTTTTCTTGAATAACTGCTGTTTATTTTGGGGTCTTGTCTGTCACTTGTTTGACTGTTTTTTGACGTGACAACGTCTTATAATTCGATGGAGCCGTCTGCACGCACGAAAAAACATGACTCATGCGGCGTTACCTCGCTCTGAGGCATACATGTTTTCGTCAAGTATGAAGTTCAGTGAAAAGTGAATGTGGTGTCAATTGCTTATAGCAACGATAATTGCGATAATTGAAACCGACTTTACAGACAACCGATTTTTTCGAGTTCCTTAGTCTACATCCAGATCATACTTTGTGATTTATATGTAAATTAAATTGTATTGAAATCAGTGTTTTTAAGCATCCCAGATGGCTGGCGCTTTTCTTATTAAGCCTTCATCGGTTCACGCAGTTTCGAAGCGTCGCGATTCGTGTTTGGTGTTCAACTAACACTTCAAAAAGCAACAATGAATTCAGAGAATCTTTATCGAATCTGACCACCAAGTGTAGACCTATAAAAACGGTGCTACGAATGATTCGTTGTTCTTGCCGTTACGACATTTCGATTGTTCTCCGATTTTGTTAAAGTCGCCATCAAGATATTTGAGTTGTTAAAAAATTTGCGAAATCCTTGTTTCTCCTTTGGACAACAACGAAATTAATGTTTTATTCTGGACGACGACGCGGGTGATTTTTTGAAATATCGTGAAGTCAAAAAGTGTTAGAACATGAAGTGTTAAAATTGTTTCGTATCTAATTTAAGGATTTAGTTTTTTGTCGACCTTGTAGACGTGCAAAAAGGTCACATTCGGGCGCATCGCAATGCTCAGCAATGAGCGATCGACTGAAGGAGGTGGAGGAGACGTCCATACGGCCCACCTGATGCTTAATTGGTACTGCCGCCGATGGATGCAAGCCGCTGCCTACAAGGTCTGCACTTTAGCAGTTTGACAAATGACATTGTGATGAATTCGTGTTAATCTAGTCATATATAATCCATGCAGCCTACATACGGGATTGTATGGAACAGAAAACTATTAAAAATGTTAATTTTATGTAAATACTAGTTGACCCGGCAAACGTTGTTTTGCCATATACCTTTAAGATTTCTAGGGAATTTCTAGTGTAGAAAAAAAAACAGTTAGTTAGTTATTGTGTGTGTAAGGATGTGGTAGATGAGTGAAAGAGGCATGTAGCGCTGTGAACGATGAGGGAATATAAAAATAACAAAACGTTATTCAATCACATTGCCTCATTACAACAACAAAAATGACCAAAAAATAAAAAATAAATATTAGGGACAACCCTTATCACTTAGGGGTATGAAAAATAGATAGTAAAAGATTCTCAGACCTACTGAACATGCATAAAAAATCATAAAAATCGGTCAAACCGTTTCAGAGGAGTATGGTAACTAACATTGTGACACGAGAATTTTATATCTAAGATTAACCTAACTGCAAGTCTACTTAACATAGAAGCTTACTATTTTAAGCGTATGTATAGATAGAAAGTTGATTATTATCGCAAATTGTTTATTCGTATTGGGAATTGAGAAAAAATAACAAACATGTATTATTCATTACCGTTTTTTAATTTATAATAATAAGTTTGAATTATCGTGTAATAAATTCACACCCTTATGGAGGTAGCCTAATGGGCATGTTAAAGATAAGCTTGAGTCGTGTCGGCGATATCACACACATTCATACATATTGATAGCAACAAGGTGTCGGTGAAAAAAACACACATGAATGATGCAGACCCTCCGCCGATGCCCTACAAGACCACGGTATTTTGCACACCCAGCGACAAACAAAGCGCGTGACTTTTTCTAAAGCCATTGAAAGCGTCTGATAGCTCATTTAATTTAATGAGCCACATAGTTTATGTTTATAAAAATGCTGTAAATATACCGAAATTATCACTCGTATAAGATAAGAAGAAATAAAGACTTGCTTACTACAGACTTGCATATTTTTCATGTTCTTAACGTCCGAAATTAACTCTCCGCCCTGGTTTTTCTTCTGTAAGACATGTCTTCTACGACTGAGCTTTAAAGAAAATATTTTACGTTAATCAGCATCCTGGCATTACTGGTGCCACTTATTTCAAAAGGGGCGTTTGTTAGTATGACTTACAGAAGAATAAAATAGCATTCGATTTTTTTAGCAAGTATGTTTTTAAGCGTAGTATTCAAAATTATTTATCTTATGCGTACCTACATCATATTCAATAAATGGAAGTGTGATTAGTTATTTTTTTTCGAATTTATTGAATACCTGCGTTTTGCAGTACACAATCGTCGATATGCTAAGTGTAGGTAGATGATTATTAACTAAGCGTAGATAGTAAACTGTGAATGGTATGATAGCAATAAGACGTGGAAGTCAAAATGTCCTGCGTAGGATGACTCGCGTCCCGCAGCTCCGAACTATTGTAGCGTTGTGCGCGCAATTTATGTTTACCGTCACATGTTTACTACAACAATACTAATGGTTATAAAATAACTAGAGATATGGGAAGACGAGAGATTGAATGCAGAGCAAATTATAATTTGCGAAATACTGGTGGTAGGACCTCTTGTGAGTCCGCACGGGTTGGTATCACCACCCTGCCTATTTCTGCCGTGAAGCAGTAATGCGTTTCGGTTTGAAGGGCGGGGCAGCCGTTGTAACTATACTGAGATCTTAGAACTTATATCTCAAGATGAGTAGCGCATTTGCGTTGTAGATGTCTATGGGCTCCAGTAACCACTTAACACCAAGTGGGCTGTGAGCTCGTCCACCCATCTAAGCAATAAAAAAAAGCAATCGTTTCCAAACTGCGAACAGTAAGAACAGCGTTAGTTTAAATATCCCTATCTCTTCCTGTGGATGTCGTAAAAGGATACTAAATGACTGTTTAATAGGTATTCTACAAGAATTGCCCACTGAGTTTCTCGCCGGATCTTCTCAGTGGGTCGCGTTTCCGATCCGGTGGTAGATTCTGCGAAGCACTGCTCTTGCTAGGGTCAGTGTTAGCAACTCTCCGGTTTGAGCCCCGCGAGCTCACCTACAAACGTTAGGGCGAAGCTGAAATAGCCTCTCAAGGCTATCAGCACAGGTAAAACAAAAAAAAATACAAGAATATAAGCGTTGTGATCGCAAATCAGCATTTATTGGACTTATTATTTATTCGTAGTAAGATGTACTCTAAGCCGGCTCGAGTAGGCACCACCGCCCTGCTGCCATTTTTCCCACCAAGCAATCATATATTCCGATTTCAAGGGTGAACAGCCGTTATGAAATCAATCGAGACTGATGTAGTGATGTCTGTGGGATTCGCTAGCCATTTAACACCCTTTGAGCTCGCCTAAATGGGCAAAGGTCAGACAAATTACCATTTTCTTATCTCTTTATTTTAATAGAGGTTATTTTTGTTTGTTAAGTAGTTAATGACGTGTAATCAATAATTATTGTTTTAAAAATAGTATATTTATCTTAAATCAAAATGTCAATTAAAGAAGAACAGAGAAAATATTTGTATCGTTTATAGTCGAATTTCGATCATTGGGCAAACACTTGATTAAATTTAATTGTTGTGTAAGCCATTTTATTAGTAATCGATAAAACAAAAAAAGTAAAAGGATAGAATCGAATATCGGAATGTTTAAGTACCGAATCAAAACAGTTTGTTGCTTTAAGAACTTAATAAGTCGAGTAGGTGTGTCGGGCGGATATCGATAATCGTTTGGTTGTGTTCTCGATTTGTCGGTCGATTGAACTAAACCAGGTGAGACGACTCGATCTTTTTGATTGATGTTCGCTTCTGATACTTATCTTCCGAACAAAACAGCTTTTGATTAAATTCGTGGATCCCTTTATCTACTAATCTACCGAGAATCATTTATGTAGTTCTTTGTAGCGTTTTAAAAATATTGGATACGGCAAATAAATGACATAATCAATTATTTTTTTACACTATTGACGACCTATTGAATTATGAAGATTAAAAAAACACTAGAGGTCCCGCAGTAGTCGAAATTCGACTATAATTAATTGGAATTGTAAGTTTGTACACTATTATGATTGTATTGTATACTTCTTTAGTCACAAATTTCGCCAAGACTACACTATAATTTTTTTTAACAAAGACAAACAATATTTAATCTATTCTCAATTTGACAATAGACGTCAAGAACAAAAGTTTGACAATAAATAGTATGCATGCGTGTGTGCGTCAAATGCATGGTATGTAGTGTGTGTAATGTTTTCTTTATTGATTTAATGTATCTTTTATGCATTATTTTTAAAAAAATATTAGCATTGTGCACTTCTTCTCTATATTCTCTATAAGTGTGGAAAATTTCATACTCCTCCGTCCCCGCAATTTTCGTAAAAAGTGATACAAAGTTTTTGCTTCACGTATTAATATATAGATTACAGATATATTATATCTTTTAAAACTGATTTTCAACGGTTTATTTATTTTAATTTATCATTTCGGACATGTCTAATGACAGTTTTCTTTATCATGGACGACGGTCACTATTAAAATAATAAACGGGAGATTAAGCCGTAAAAGTAGTTTTGGCTCAGACTTGCCAGGACTGAAGGAGATACTTTACAGACACGTCTAATACACGTCATCAAACGACTCTTTTATTAAGGTTATTTCGTTACAATTACTTATTGTTCATTTGGTTTGATATTATATTTATATTTTGAAGGTTTTATTTAACTAGTGAACCTAGTCTAGTGAAACTAGTCACGCTCCGCCCTGACTATCGCTAATTGAAATAAATATCGATTTCTTAAACTTACTCACGCGCCAAAGTACGTACCAAGGATGCTGATGGTACTGTAACGCAAACCTTCCTTAGAGTGCTAAAAACTACACAAATTTTCATCATAATTGTTTACAAACGCACAGGGGACAAACATATAAACATTTCCTATTTATTTAGAATTGTATATTGATAAAGACAAATTACACTTTGGCTCCAATTATGGATTCCCTGTACTAAACGAAATAGAGATTGATTGCTTTCAAAATATACTAGTATAGATATTAGATAATCATAAAAAGAGCAAATAAATTGTTCGTCACACAAATTGTTATTGTATTCCCATTGATTTGTTTTGATATCAAAACGTAATTGCTGCCGCTTTCTTCGCCTGTAAGGCATAGAAGTTTATTTTGTATTGGAATAACAAATTTGGAATTGGAATGTTTTGCTCTGCTTCTGATCTTTTGACGTCGAAGGAACAAGACTGTATTGATTCACGACAACCCCTTGCTAGTGCTTAAGGCAGGAATACTGCAAGTAGACCAATAAACATGTCTTTTTTATCACATAATATTGGGATAGTACGAAAATGCTGAAGTATCAAATTCGTATCACAATGGCTTGGCTCTGTCCCTGGCATTGCTGAAGTCCATGGACAACGGTAACCACTCACCATCAGGTGGGCCATATGCTCATCTGCCTACAAGGGCAATAAATAAATAAATCTTTTTTTTTGTTAAATCCGATGATTTGTGTTAAAGACAAGCATTTTTCGAACTATCCTATATGAAATCTGTGTAGGGTGTCAAATCATCACTAGCTACCCTCGAAAAACTATGGGGGCTGACGTCATAAAGAAGATAAAAAAGTAAAGCGCTTAGCGTCCTCATTGTCTGTACCGGCGACAATGTAAATGTCGTTCGTTGGGGTAGCAAGTGATACACATACACGATGTACGGGGAATGTGTTCATTCGAAGATTTTGTGTACATTTTTATAAGGATTCGGTGAGACTGTGCGGGTGAAGTGTCTATGTGTTGTGTTGCGAGGGGTTGGAGTAACGCTACCGATCGCTGATGTGTCGCCCCGCCCATGAAATTATCGTTTGTTTTTGTACGAAATTAATTATTACGTTATGACTTTAAGTTTTTCAAATCGTCCGACAATACAATTTAGTATTCGGTATCATGTAGGTGGCATTCGCGTTGTTATGTCTATGGGCTCTAATAATCATTTAACGCTAGGTGGGCCATAAGCTTGTCTACTTATCAACTGAAGTGTCATCATTATCAGTGCCGTCTCTTCGAAAAGACTCAATGATTTCGTATCCTTTGTATATTTTGTTTACGAAGCTATCAAAGTCAACTTAGCCATAGATAAACAGAACATAAAACACTAAAATATTCTTGTGTCAAAAAACAGTGGTGACAACTTTTCAAAACAGTTTAAAAACTACTCCCTATTTTCCCCTCACGTCACACACACATGCAGACGCACACACATAGACTCTAGCTCATTTTATTGTATCAGATATATGTAGTATTTTATACAATTTATCAATCCGGGGCAGATGTTTGCGCGCACATATAAACACCTTTCAAAATGCACCCGACCATTACGGGGTTACATCATTATCATATGCACGGATAAAATGGCCGATTATTATTATAACGGAACATGAACAATTTTAAATGTTCGGAATGTCTATATTCGGAAATTAATTAGCGTATACATATTTGTAAATACGTTCTTAACAAATGTTCACGATTGACTTCCACGGTGAAGGAATAACATCGTGTAATAAAAATGAAACTCGCAAAATTATAATTTGCGTAATTACTGGTGGTAGGACCTCTTGTGAGTCCACACGGGTAGGTACCACCGCCTTGCCTATTTCTGCCACGAAGCAGTAATGCGTTTCGGTTTGAAGGGTGGGGCAGCCGTTGTAACTATAAGTATACTGAGACCTTAGAACTTATATCTCAAGGTGGGTGGCACATTTACGTTCTAAATGTCTATGGCCTCCAATAACCACTTAACACCAGGTAGGCTGTGAGTTCGTATACTCATCTAAGCCAAAAAAAAGTATTCGATAAAAAGCTCAACATTTTCTGTAGTCAAGTAATAATTTTTTTTACGTAATATGTATATAATTAAAAAAAACACTGGCAGGTTTCGTTGATGCATTTTCGAAACTCGAAACTCAGCTATTTTAAGTCCGTTGAGTCTTTTGTTGGAGGAGTTTTAATGTTGGTGCCATAACAAATTCCGAGAGCTTCTTCCACGCAGTCGTACATGCGCAGAAACATCATGTTTTTTGCATCTTTCCGACGCTTGGAAACGAAGAATTTTATGGTATAGCCAGCTTCTTAAATACTTGTTGCTGTTTCATGTAAATAAACTTAAAAATTCACTTACAACATAATATGTTGTGTGAGTATATTTTATATCTAAATAAAAAATCCTCTCTAGGTATGTTGGTCAAATGTCTCTGTCTGACAATCGCTTCTTAACATGGCTACAAGGATCGAATGATTTTACTATTGAATTACTATTTATATTAGAAAACATGATAACTTTTAAAACCGGAGAAAAATATGTTATTTATTGTATTAACTGTTTCCTAATATTAATTTATTTCTTACTTAAATGTTTAGAGTACAATAGAATGCATCGATAAAGCTCTGATGATCGAAGTCATAATTACAATACAGCTTTAACAATTAAAATGGCAGTCAATTATTGAGGATTGAAAGAGTTTGTATTAATTTCCAATATGTTGTACAGTACCTACAAAATGTATAGTTTGAAACACTTGTGGTTTACATATCAGTCATCGTTCTCGTCGAACCCGTCGCTTGCGACGAAGGGCTCGACGAGTAAATTAACCCTCAGACACAGCCCACTGAGTTTCTCGCCGGATCTTCTTAGTGGGTCGCGTTTCCGATCTGGTGGTAGATTCTGCGAAGCACGGCTCTTCCTAGGGTTCGTGTTAGCAACGTCGTCAGGTTTGAGCCCCGTGAGCTCATCTACTAGTTAAGGGTACGCTGAAATAGCCTCTCAAGGCTCTCAGCTTAGGTAGGAAAAAAAGGGTTTACATATTGTTGAACAGCGAAAAATTTATCTAATCCAAAACATTATGTGTCCTTATAAAGTGGCCATCAAACTCGTAAACAACAATTGACAAAAACGCGTAGTGCATGTTTAGTAAGCAATAAAATAGTGAGAGCTGCACTCGACGGGTACGCACAATGCGGTGGCCACAGGGGCGGTCGGAAGGGTTCCGTATTGTTTGCAAAATATTATGAAAGATTCATTTTATACGGCATATTAGACAGCCACTGCGTTTGATAGTTTAGGGTCGGTCGTCTTGCTTTTAAATAAATTGTCTGATCGTTATCGTATTTCGATAGCAGTCGGGGTCAAATTATTTTAAAATTTTAATCTTCACGCACTTGAACTAGTGTGATATGTTTCGTTGCATTATAATCGTTCGATGTTGGATATATGGTTCCTGCAAGATGTACAAGCACTACCGCCTAGAAACATCCCCGCGCTGATACCTATATTAAAGTAGCTTGTTTGACAATACAAAGTACAGCCTACTTTTTATTTTTTTATTGCTAAGATGGATGGAAGAGCTCACGTCAAACACGTCAATGTCGCCGCTCATCTTGACTTTCAAACCGAAACGCATTGCTGATTCACGGTAGAGATAGGCAAGGTGGTGGTACCCACTCGGGCGGGCTCACAAGGCGCTCCACCACTAGAAATGCCTCGGCGATCACGCAACCACAGAATGTTCGCGTGTTAGGGAAACCGCGACGGAACCCCCAAGCTGTGTCCTATGCCTTAAGCAAGGGCACCCGGCAAACTACCGCGGATGTCCTAGGGCTCCGCGTAAACGCCCGAACCACCCAGCCCCCCGAACCGTCGACCCAAAGACTTCGGCGCCTTCAGTGCCGAAGCCAGCCTTCGTACCGGCTGCGGTTCCCACCGTCTCGGCGTGGAAAAAACCGCTGCCGTATACGAAGGAGGGAACACAAAACGTACCCCAGCTCCCGCCTGCGACACGTCACGCGCCTCAGCCCCTGCTCGCACCTCGCCCCGCGCCCGCGTACCTCCCCCCGCAACCCTCAGTCGTCAACGACTTCGCGCTCGTGCGCGACTTCGTCACCGCGGTAAACTTTGACCGTCTGCGATCGTTCGCAGATGCTATCCGTAGGTCGGTAACCCCCGAACAGCGGCTCGCGGCCGCTTTCGATCACATGGACGTCTACGAGTCCGTGTCTCGCACGTTATAAAAATTCTTTACCGGTAATCAATGGCGCAAAAAGGTAGAGAAAAACCGTATTCCCTTACGTTAGCATTCTACAATGCTAACGGACTCGCGCGGCAACGCGATCAAATTTTCGAATTCCTCCGCGATAATCTTGTAGATATTTTGTTAGTGCAGGAGACCTGTCTGAAGCCCTCGCGTCGTGACCCGAAAGTCGCGAATTACGTCATGGTTAGGAATGACAGACTCACCGCCTCCAAAGGCGGGACTGCCATTTACTATAGGCGGGCTCTGCACGTTGTTCCTCTCGATACTCCCTCGCTCTTACATATCGAGGCGTCAGTGTGCCGTATCTCGCTGACGGGACACCAGCCGATCGTCATCGCATCCGTTTATCTCCCCCCGGACAAGCCCCTCCTGAGCAGTGACATCGAGTCACTGTTTGGCATGGGAGACTCCGTCATCCTGGCAGGCGATTTAAATTGCCACCACACTAGGTGGAACTGCCATCGTACGAACGTTAACGGTAGGCGTCTCGACGCGTTTATAGACGACCTCACTTTTGAAGTAGTCGGTCCCCCAACTCCAACATGTTATCCGTATAACATCGCGCTCCGTCCGAGCACTATAGACCTGGCATTGCTTAGGAACGTAACTCTGCGCTTACGTTCCATCGAAGCACTGTCAGAGCTCGACTCAGACCACCGACCTGTCCTTATGCAGCTCGGTCGCCCTCACAACCCAGCCACTGTTACGAGGACCATGGTGGATTGGAATAAGCTGGGCACGTGCCTAGCCGAAGCCGCTCCGCCAATCCTCCCTTACGGCCCGGATTCGAATCTATCCCCCGAGGACACCGTCGAATCCATAAACATCATTACCGATCACATCTCTTCCGCGATCATTAGATCTTCAAAAGAAGTCGATGTGGAGGACAGCTTCCACCGCATCAGACTGTCCTCCGAACTTAGGAATCTCTTAAGAGTTAGGAACGCGGCAATCCGGGCCTACGATCGTCTTCCCACGCATTCAAACCGGATTCGGATGCGTCGTCTACAACGCGAAGTCCACTCCCGCCTAAGTGACGCGCGTAACGATAATTGGCATAGTTATTTAGAACAACTCGCGCCCTCCCACCAAGCATACTGGCGACTAGCTAGGACTCTCAAATCCGAAACTACCGCTACTATGCCTCCCCTCGTACGCCCTTCAGGCCAACCACCGGCATTCGATGACGATGACAAGGCTGAGCTGCTGGCCGATGCACTGCAAGAGCAGTGCACCACCAGCACTCAACACGCGGACCCCGAACACACCGAGTTAGTCGACAGGGAGGTCGAGCGCAGAGCTTCCCTGCCGCCCTCGGACGCGTTACCCCCCATTACCACTGACGAAGTTAGAGACGCGATCCACAACCTCCAACCTAGGAAGGCACCCGGCTCCGACGGCATCCGCAACCGCGCGCTAAAACTCTTGCCAGTCCAACTGATAGCAATGTTGGCTACAATTTTAAATGCCGCTATGACGCACTGCATCTTTCCCGCGGTGTGGAAAGAAGCGGACGTTATCGGTATACATAAGCCGGGCAAACCGACAAACGAAACTTCTAGTTACCGTCCGATTAGTCTCCTCCCGACGATAGGAAAAATTTACGAACGGCTCCTTAGGAAACGCCTCTGGGATTTTGTTACCGCGAACAAAATTCTCATAGACGAACAGTTCGGATTCCGCTCTAAACACTCGTGCGTACAACAAGTGCACCGCCTCACGGAGCACATCCTGATAGGACTAAATAGGCGTAAACAAATCCCGACCGGCGCCCTCTTCTTCGACATCGCGAAGGCGTTCGACAAAGTCTGGCACAACGGTTTAATTTACAAACTGTACAACATGGGAGTGCCAGACAGACTCGTGCTCATCATACGAGACTTCTTGTCGAACCGTTCGTTTCGATATCGAGTAGAGGGAACTCGTTCTCGTCCCCGTCAACTGACTGCCGGAGTCCCGCAAGGCTCCGCGCTCTCCCCGTTATTATTTAGTTTGTATATCAATGATATACCCCGGTCTCCGGAGACCCATCTAGCGCTCTTCGCCGATGACACGGCTATCTACTACTCGTGTAGGAAGATGTCGCTGCTTCATCGGCGACTCCAGATCGCAGTAGCCACCATGGGACAGTGGTTCCGGAAGTGGCGCATCGACATCAACCCCACGAAAAGCACAGCGGTGCTCTTCAAAAGGGGTCGCCCTCCGAATACCACTTCGAGCATCCCACTCCCTAATAGGCGCGCAAACACCTCCGCCGTTAGCCCCGTCACTCTCTTTGGCCAGCCCATACCGTGGGCCTCGCAGGTCAAATACCTAGGCGTCACCCTCGACAGAGGGATGACATTCCGTCCCCATATTAAAACGGTACGCGACCGTGCCGCCTTCATATTAGGACGTCTCTACCCTATGCTTTGCAAGCGAAGCAAACTGTCCCTCCGTAATAAGGTAACTCTCTACAAAACTTGCATACGCCCCGTTATGACGTATGCAAGCGTAGTGTTCGCTCACGCAGCCCGCACCAACTTGAAGCCCCTTCAGGTTATTCAATCCCGATTCTGCAGGATAGCCGTCGGAGCACCATGGTTCCTGAGGAACGTGGATCTCCACGATGACCTGGAGCTTGACTCTGTCAGTAAGTATCTACAGTCGGCATCGCTGCGCCATTTTGAGAAGGCGGCACGACATGAGAACCCTCTCATCGTAGCCGCTGGAAATTACATACCCGACCCAGTAGACCGAATGGTAAACCGTCGACGTCGCCCAAAGCACGTCATTACGGATCCTCCTGATCCATTAACGGTGCTCTTAGGCACCACAAGCACCGGTCACCGTCCTCGTCGAACCCGTCGCTTGCGACGAAGGGCTCGACGAGCGAACTAACCCATAGACACAGCCCACTGAGTTTCTCGCCGGATCTTCTCAGTGGGTCGCGTTTCCGATCCGGTGGTAGATTCTGCGAAGCACTGCTCTTGCTAGGGTCAGTGTTAGCAACTCTCCGGTTGAGCCCCGCGAGCTCACCTACAAACGTTAGGGTGAAGCTGAAATAGCCTCTCAAGGCTATCAGCATAGGTAGGAGAAAAAAAAAAAAAAAAAAAAAAAAAAAAAAAAAAAAAAAAAAAAAAAAAAAAAACCACCACTAGCGAGTTTTGGAGGGAGAAAAAAGTAATGTGAAAATAGGTCAGATCAGATAGTTGCGCTCACCAGACTCTGTGTTGCGACCGCCCTGAGAGAAGCCGAAAACTGAAGGAAATGGAAGCTGATGGTACAAAGAGCCACGAAGGACTTTCAGGGACACGACCTTCAGCAATAAAGCATGCGACTAAGAAGAAGAAGAGTGCCATTCCATAGACAATTGTTGCCACGTACCATACAGGTCTGGTCTTTATAGGTGGTGGTTTGGCTGTACCTCTGTCATTGTTGATATTACACACGTGCAGCGGTGAAGACTCACACACACACCACATGGGGATCGTAAGCTCGTCTGCTCTAGCCCGTGTTGCAGTTACTTAACTTTATTTTTCTGTTTTGAAGGCTTTCTTATACTCTGATACATAATCATTGAATGACTTTTTTAAGTAGGCCTATTATCGAGCTGAAATAATAACATTGAAAAAAAAAACAGTTACAAAAACAAGCGGTACTTGTGAAATAGAATCAATCCATCACGAGATCCTAAATGCATATTTATTATTATTATTATTTAGTCTTTGTGAGGAAGAAAGAACCTTTAAATGTATTTTACATGTAAATATATTTCGGAGTATACTCTTCATATAAGTTTACTGATAATTGATTCATCTCTAAAGTTATAATTTATGAGCAACGCGTCTGCTACTGATCCAAAAAGTATCATTTTACATTCTCAATAAAAATATCGTTTTCATGCAGCGCGTTCCCAATGGATGGCAATTTGTTATTGTTTACAGCTTCCCTTATAGAAGACACTATCACTATCACTTATAATAAAATTAATAATATATCATTATTGTTGAGAACTTGAAGTTAATAATATCAACATAAGATATTTTTGTCCTCAAATTATGATCTTTTACTAACATCAGGAATCTGTTTAACTTATTAAAATGAAAAAAGGTATTTCGTTAATAGCGTTACGTTCCTAATTAACTCAATAATGATTTAATGATCAGAGAGTAAACTTTCTAAGGATCGCTTGACAAAGCCTTAAGGTTGAAATTTATAGCACCCATAAAACAATTCTTCAAAGTTCCCCACAAAAAGGTTAGTTCTATTCAAAGCCCGTATGAGATAATAGCGGACAGGGGCACAGGACAAAAGTCTGAACGCAACGCCAAACAGTATCCGTTTGAAAAAAAAAGTATAAAACCATCTGGCCATATTCTTGAACGCCGGACCATACAAATTCCTGGTCGATTCCCTTAAAAATCGATATTTAAACTTAAGTACCAATACTTTATCAATAACAATAGTGTGGTGTGCGACAGAGACAAGCGCGCGGGGAACGGCCTGGACATTTTAATTTACGATCTATTTTTTTTTAACGCACCCAGTTCAGATGAATCTTCTGACTTTTATAATGAATTGAAAAATGACGTTCCGACTTGAAGTTTTTGTCCTTACTTACCGAGAAACGGACTTCACAAGTCGACATTGGACATTTATAGAACGCCCGTTAGCTCTGTTGTTTGTATTCGGGATCGAGTTACAAGGATATCCTTACATAATAGTTTGTTGGATCCGATGTCTTTGTGTCGGTTTAGTTGTTGTTGAGGTGTGCACTGATACAGTGACTGCCAGGTCCAGCGGAGCAGTAGGGGGCATTTCATTACGAATTAACTACGTCCAAATTATTCGCTGTGCAAATATTGATCGAACCATTCATTTTACGCAAATAAGGTATTATCGTTATAAAGCGTTTTTTTTTAAATAAATTTATTTACATACTAGCTGTACCCGTCTGCTTCGCTGGGCATTTAAAAGTAACATTATTATTTCTCACCCCCACATAGATTCACATCATTAACGCCCCCGCAACTGGTGTAGGGAGTCCAACACTCGTATAAATATTAGCCTATCCTTTAAGTACATATGTTTTCTACATGGACACCAAGTTTCAAGTCAATCGGATGCATGGTTCAGTAGTTATAACAGAACATCCGTAAAAACCACTGTAGATTTATATATTAAGTATACATTTACTTACCAGTATGCGTTCTTTTGTGTATTTTAAGATTCTCCGATCTTGCAAAAACTTTCCCGCAGCCGGGGAAAGGGCAAGGGAATGGCTTCTCTCCTGTGTGAACCCGGATGTGATTCACCAATTTGTATTTCGCCTTGAATGGCCTGCCGTTTCGTGAGCAGCCCTGCCAGAAGCACGCGTGAGTCGTGCACTCAGGTCCACCGACGTGCTCCACGGTTAAATGCGTCACGATTTCGTGCATACTTGAAAATAGTTTATTACACAATTTACGCGGGGGCGGCTGCTCCGGGTCGAGCCACTGGCAACGCATATCACGTCGTGGCGGCGCTCGGACGTATCGTAGGAAGGCGTGCGGCGCATGAGGGTGGGCGTGAGGCACGATGGGAGGAGCGCCACTCTGGTAGTGCATGTCACCACGCCAATCCCAGCTTTGTTCGAGAGGCTGCTGCGGGAATAGTTCGCCGCATCCACTGTAATCCCGCAAGTACCCTGGTTGGTACGAGTGCAAGGGGTACGGCTGGTAGTGGGCCGGATGATGAGGAGGCGGTGGATGCGGCGCCACGGCACGGTGTTGGGGATCGACGCCGCATGCCGGCTGGGGCGACATCTTCAACCCATACGAGGCGAGGTGGGCGTGATTGGTCTCGAGGAAGGCATTCATGGCAGGGGTGGCCGACGCCGGCGCATAGCCCCATTCGCCCGCCACCATCCACGCGGCGGGTAATCCCCGCGAATGACAGCCCCGTGGAGTATCTAAGTTTTGGTGATGACCGCAGCCACTGGCGACGGTCCGGCTACTTCGAGGCTTTTTTTAATTTCGTTGCTTTTCTTTTCATTACCACTGTTGAAATAGCTCGAGGTCGTGGTCCTAGAAAAAAAAAAACAACAAGAATTAGGAGATGTCTCTAGTAATTTTCCAAATTAAAAAAAACGAAATCCAACCGAATCATTACTACCTTTCGAGACAAATTCAAAACCATTTCTCAAAATAATACCATATATTCATGCGGCTATAACCCGCAACGAAACATTTTATTTATAATAAAAAAAATTGAGCCAGGTACTTTTGGACATTAAATTAAACTGTGGGTAAATTTATAGGACATTTTTATACGCCTGAGACAAAAATTTCGATTGTAGTCGTGTATACTTAATTTTAATTTGTTAGATTGGTTCCAATCTTTTTACGGTCGAGGTTTAGCATCGGTATCTTATTAAAATACTTTTACGAATGATAAAAACCTGTTTTAATTTGATTCGTAGATAACAGGGAAGGATTCTTCACCTGCGCTACGTGCTAAAACGCAAATCTCAAATATGGCCAGAAAGGTTTGAACACTGAAAAAAAATGCCTAAACTTTTATAAATGTTTCATCACTATATACTTTTATATATCGACGCTTGAAAGGCAAACGTGACTAAACGACAATGCGTGAACTTTACAGTAGACTAATTTAAAGTTGAAATACCTGAAAACAAATTTTTTTAACGAATCTAGCCGTAGTAGAATCTAGCTAGTAGCTGTAGGATTGAAATGATTTTAATAGACCTAGAAATATTTTTTTTTTGCGCATCGAATATGGTTATTGCCTATCATTTATGTACAAAGCAGTTATTGTCGCTTAGTCGCGTTTGCCTTTCAAGCGTCGATATGTATGTGTCAAGCGCGAAATGAGGGGTTTTGTTAAACATGAAAAAATGTGCAATTACATACATTATAATAACGTTACGAAGTGCTTCATGATAATATTCGCGATCCCATATCACACCCCGTCTACGTCATCCGTAAATGTCAATCAACACAACAGAACTCCCATTTTTTTTGTGAGTGTCTACATAATCGCATTATTTGAAAATAATGTTGTTTGTGTATTGTTTAAAACACTTGAGCGTACAGCTCTACCTGAGTGAGCTAAACAATGTCGTTCTTTTCAGATTTACATCTAATCTGTACATTATCTGCGAGGCTCCCCGCGGCGTGGCCGCTTCATCACAAAGCAACGGGTTGACAGATCTCCACAGACGGTCATGGGCCAATAGGATTACGAAGATGTACATTTTTAACACCTCATTATATTTATCAAAGCATTTTGGACTTTATTTTCGGAGGCACAACATTGTTCAATCGGCAAATATAAAGTTGCACTAACTTTTGCAGCTGTCGGTAGATTTTCCACAGTTTTACGGAATTAAGTTTTAATCACATTAGAAACGAACCGTTTGCGCATTGAGGAAATAGGTTTATATACTCAGTTTAGACTTCTTAGCTTCATTATACCGAGCAAAAGTAATGCAATGAGATTAATGCATTATCCAATTTTTTATTTTCGTATTGTTAGTTAGGTACATAGTTTGTTCTGAACAGTTTAATAAAGGTATGTATAAAAACTATTTAAGCAACTTTTAAATAACAGATACGAAATACCTTTTACATCTTTAGTTCCATAGTTTTATTAAAAATGTACTTTTACGACGTTGTAATAGCATCGTGTAAAACATACTCGCAAAAAAAAGATATGTTAATTACTGACGGTATTACAAGGCTGTACTAATTGCTACCTATTTCTATTACTATGTAGCAGGAGTTCCTACTGCTAGTGTTGCGATCCAGTTTAAAATTTGAGACAGCCGTTTATTGTTTTATTTCGGTTTCGACCTCACGTCTCAAGGTGGGTGGCGTAACGATTTAATGGTTCGTTGGCTACCCCCTCCGCCTAGTGCACAAAAAAATACATATTTATGTGTATTTTAATCCGAAACATTCCGAGCTAAGCTAAATTAGCAAAGCAACGAATGCTATTTTCGCGTATATTTAATATTATAAATATTTATGATTTTGTTTCTAAGATTTTTGTAATCGATATTTTAAAGTTTCGTGCTATAAATTTTTGCTCCTAATGTTCTTCGTCTAGTAGTTCTTTTTTAACACGCCTTTATGTTTGTATGTAAAAGAATATTTGACGTTGTTTTTAGCGACTTCAAGACGTTCCAGTAACTTAAGCATTGACACACGCGTCAGGACTTTTACTGGTGGTAGGACCTCTTGGGAGTCCGCAAGGGTAGATACCACCACCCCGCCTATTTCCGCCGTGAAGCAGTAATGCGTTTCGGTTCGAAGGGTGGGGTAGCCGTTGTAACTATACTGAGACCTTAGAACTTATATCTCGAGGTGGGTGGCGCATTTACGTTGTTGATGTCTATGGGCTCCAGTGACCACTTAACACCAGGTGGGCTATGAGCTCGTCCATCTATCTAAACAATAAAAAAAAACCAGCCCCCGTGTGCGATCATTACCCTAGTACCCTCTGGTAGCCGCGTGGTCAAATTGGAATGGATAGAAATGCAACAGGTTCATTGAAAGTGCCGAGATCGCGCCTTAACACCGCTGCGTCAGTTTACAAAGCACACCCGGTGCTATGGGTGAAGTCGCTTCTGGATAGACTATTTGGTTACATTTTCCATTGTAGTCCAGGTGATGACGAGAACTAATTCGTTCATTGTCCCTACAAAATTTTCTCTGCTCTATGAAAAGCCATGACCAGATCCAAACGGTACATTTAATTAACAGTTCAGTGATTCATCATCAGTCATAGGAGAGGTTTAGTGGATCTGGGATGGTTTTTTTTTGCAAAGGTGCCTTCTCGCTAGGAGTCTACAATCTTACAAAAGGAGGCGGCAGAGCGTGAGAGAAAAAAAGAAAAAGCACTTCTGCGTGCTAGCCCAAAAAAAAATCTCCATTCCTTATTTTTTAGGAAACGTTGTTTTACCAGCATTCTAGTACACTCTACATCAACACATGTCCGGTGAACTACTTTCATCAAGACGGTCATAATTGGAAGGTCAATAATGTTGATGCCTAAAATTTAATTTACCATCTACAATTCGTTGTGCGATAACTCATGATTGAGTGGTCATGTAAAATAATGTTATTCAGTCAAAAAATACTGTAGTTGTAAATATTTTATATTTTAGTTGTCCAAATGAATTTGCTGTGTTCTTATATGAATTTATAATTGTAACAAGAAAAATACCAAATTAATTATCGTTGAATACGTAACATAACATATACCCGTATACGTTTTATAGGTAGGTATGTATTTGCAGCGTTAAATGATTCATCAGAAGATATAACAAAAATAAGATTGACTCACTGTGGAGGTTCCGTAGATAAAGGAGATAAAATTGCTATTTAGTAGTTTACTTGTATTTTTTTAGGTAGAACAAAATAGTTTTAATTAATATAATGTCTCTCACATTATACTAAGTTCTAGAAACTTCTCAGGAACTGTTCGAGATGATTCTTTTTATCATCCAACACACTAGCAGAGTAGTGCTCGTTCTTTTTACCTGAAATCGCTGTTTTCGTCTATTGTTCGTTCAAAGAGATCAATTTTGTCACGTGGCGTCCAATTCTGTAATAGATTCGACTATTCGGCACTGTCCGAGAGCCCATAGATTTGAAAAGATTGCTCAGTCGTAGATAACGAATTGGCTGTGTTCTTAAGCATTGACATCACTACATGTTCAACTTTATGTAAATATTCATCACAGAAATAATAATTTAAATATAATATCATCATTACCATATACATCTTATAAAAGATATGATACATACATGGGTTAGTGTAGACAACAGAATGTAGTAGACAGCTATACCTGTTCAGATCTTTTATTGGGTGATTAGTCTACCCATAGATATCATAACGTGACATGCTGCGTGACGTGCCATGATGACATGAGATCGATTTAATAACCACATACGTCTTCTCTCTCCTCCTACGAGTCCGAAGGTACGAATATTTTATGGTAGAATTTTTTCCTTTCTACGGTATAATGACTTCAATAATATGTACGTACGTTTCTTCTGGTAGTTAACAAAAATAGGTGTAATAACAGTAGGAGTAGCAATAATACAAATATACTTCCAATGAAGCTGGACAAATGGAGTTTATTTTATTTTATTGCATAATAATATATGGATGGACGAGCTCACAGCCCACCTGGTGTTAAGTGGTTACCGAAGCCCATATACATTTAAAACGTAAATGCCGCCACCCACCTTGAGATATGAGTTCTTTGATCTCAGTATAGTTACAACGGCTGCCCCACCCTTCAAACCGATACGCATTACTGCTTCACGGCAGAAATAGGCCGAAATATCTACCCGTGTGGACTCACAAGAGGTCCTACCACCAGTAATGACGCTAATTACAATTTTACGGGTTTGATTTTTATTACGCGATGTTGTTCCTTCACCGTGGAAGTCAATCTTGAACATTGTTAAGTACGTACTACATATTTCACTAGAAAAGTTGGTACCCGCCTGCGGGATTCGAGCACCGTTGCATCGTTCGACACGACCGGTGTTCGAATCCCGCAGGCGGGTACCAATTTTTGTAATGGAATACGTACTCAAAAAATGTTCACGATTGACTTCCACGGTGAAGGAATAACATCGTGTAATAAAAATCTAACCCGCAAAACTAGAATTTGCGTAATTACTGGTGGTAGGACCTCTTGTGAGTCCGCACGGGTAGGTACCACCACCCTGCCTATTTCTGCCGTGAAGCAGTAATGCGTTTCGGTTTAAAGGATAGGGCAGCCGTTGTAACTATTAGAGAGACCTTAGAACTTATATCCCAAGATGGGTGGTGCATTTACGTTGTAGATGTCTATGGGCTCCAGTAACCACTTAACACCAGGTTGGCTGTGAGCTCATCCACCCATCTAAGTAATAAAAAAAAAACACGAATGCATCGGACGTCTTATCCTTTAGGCCACGACGACTTCGCCTTGTGTCAATTTATTGTCGTTTTAGGTGGGTAAAACTTCATCTGCTAGACAAAATATACTTCTACGTGTATCTATAACTAATGAATGGACGAATGGAGTGAACTCCAAACTGAAATGTAGGTATTTGTTCAGTACATTTTGTGAAATTGTTGCTTATTCATTTTCCCAATAGCCTTACTAATTTTATAACTACTTGAACTTTAATTGGAATATTACGAATTTTTAACAATATATGTCGAGCCAAGTTTTTTGCAGTGATTTGAGTAGCATTTAATTCGATATTTAATTTTTTTTTAAATTCCGTGGCAACAAGAAAAAAATACAAAATTATTACAAGTGTTCGTCTTTTATTGTATTTTATTTACTTAATATTTTTAATATAATTAAATAACGAGAATATAATTTAATTGAACTAAATAATCAAACAAAAATACCAATTTATCGAAATAACAAACAGTAACAAACAAACAAAATCAAGTCCATTTACAAAATAAAATGTAATCAAGACGGAAAATTAAAAAAAAAAACATTCGGGAGTCTACAATTAGTGGTCGAATTAAAATTAGTGTTCGGTGGCGAAACACAACCATACAATGGTCAGTCGTAAATGCGAATATTATTTCGTGACTTTGGGCAGGTGCGAAAACAATTATTGCACTAATATAACAATGACCAAACCTCCCTAGTGAGTTATGAATGGAACAAAGATCACTATTCGTACAACAAGAAACAGAAGAAAGATCTGTTCGTTAATTTACTGAATATTTTGAATATAAAATAAAAGAACTTTACTTCTGTACCTACTACATAACAGATTATCGTTGTCACAAATTGTAACAAATTATATAAAACAAATTATATAAACGTAAGTAGCCTGTAACAAATTTATTATATTCCTAGGTAGCTTAATGATAAATTTTAAAGAAATTATTTTTACACAAGAAAAGCCGTCGCACACGGATAAGGGATAATGAAGAGGAAAAATACTTTAAGTAAATGTTTTTTTTGGGATGGAAAGATTTCTGTCAGTCCAGAGACCTTGCTGCTTATGCAGAATGGTTTTTTTTTCCACAGGAGAAAATCGCCGGATCCCTACCCGCGCGGCAGGTAAGGTATGGGAGGTGAACCTCACTAAAAACTCCTGCCGCTCACAGCCGGCGTCCTACCCCAGACCGGGCCGGAGCCCAGTCCGGGCTATTGAGACGGCGGGACAGGGTTGACGCAGAGCATATTACATCCATCCTGTCGTCCCACTGCAGAATGGATGGGTGAAGTCTAGGGCCTAGCCAGGAGGAGAAGATTGACAACTGCCCGAACGTTCTCGGAGGAGGCCTAAAAGCTCAAAAGCAGCTGCTTCGCGCGTGCATCTACCATCGAATCAGAATCGCTTAAGTAAATCATCTCTAGTAGCGTTTTACTATAATGTGGTTTTATTTTGACCATATTAGTGACGGGTTGTTAATTGTCCTAACGAGATTGAAAACTCAGTTCTTTGAATTGTTATATCGAATCTACCTTTATAGGAAAACATGCAGTATTATAGGAAAACATGTAGAACACTATGCTTATGCATGCGGCCCGAAGATTGAAAAATATTAAATCAACATTTTTATTTTATTGTCGGTAAATACCGATAGATACAGGGAGAGGAAATTTTAATTCATTACTGCTTTCTTAAAGTCACAAGATATTTTAATATATCAATATTGATGCTACTTCTTTTTTTTCCTACCTAAGCTGATAGCCTTGAGAGGCTATTTCAGCGTAACCTTAGCTAGTAGGTGACCTCACGGGGCTCAAACCGGAGTGATGCTAATACTGATCCTAGCAAGAGCAGTGCTTCGCAGAATCTACCATCGGATCGGAACCGCGACCCACTGAGAATCCGGCGAGAAACTCAGTGGGCTGTCTGTGTCTGTAGGTTAATTCGCTCATCGAGCTCTTCGTCGCAAGCGACGGGTTCGACCAGAACGGTGACCGGTGCTTGTGGTACCTAAAAGAACCGTTAATGGATCAGGAAGATCCGTAATGACGTGTTTTGGGTGACGTCGAGATGCTACTACAAACTACAGTGTTAAGTATATTGAAATGTTTACTCTGAATTAGATCCAAATATGAAAGTCTCAACTGAATTCGCCGTTTTACAATCAAACCTATGATCAGAATTATAGGGTCTCCTTTTGAATCTTCCCTATATACATACTAATCAGTAATACTACTACAGTACTAGTAATAATACTACTACATATAGGTATTAGTGCTGACGAGAATGGACTGCTAAGAAATATTACTCATATCATCAACTTAGACTTAATGTGTTTTGACATAAAAATGTTCCTTGCAAAAGAAACAAGGTTGTTTATAAACATTTTAACCGATGATGTGCATCAGCGTCAGAGAAATTAAAGAGTGTTCACAAAAAAAAAACGTAATTGTATCTTTTATATTTTTTCAATATAACTAATTTCAATATAATGTATTTGTACTTTTTAAAGTTTAATGTCGGCGGACGATTGACCTTTATTTAAATTGCGAATTATTTGAAATGTAATTTTATATTACCTAAGTCATAAGGTCCCTTTTCGATTAAAAAATACAGTTGGGTTTAATATAAATTGAATTTTGATTCATGTGAAATCCTTTTGTTTAGAAAGAATAGGTTATTTGTAAAGTTAAGAGATGCCGTCGGTTTATTGACTCACGGGCAAAAATGAATCAATTTCAAATAAAGGAAATCCGAAATTAACGTCTGATGTATTGAATACAATATAATTTTTTGTTTCATCCTTTCCATTTTTTTCCTATATACTTTTTCTTATTTGAACTCTTAATCATAACAATTTTTAACGTATCGTTAATAATCTACCAATGGAAGCCACTGCTTTTATTGTTTAAATATCTACACGAACTTCATTTATAATATGAATTCCAAATTACGTATTCAAACAGGATGTTTTTGTAATATATTAAGTGTAATTGATTAGTAAAACGTATGATTGTGAGAAATTCAATTAATAATAAAATTGAATAAAAACATGTCTTACTTGTTTTTATTAGTAGTAATCCAGTCTTGAGAGTTTAAATGTGCCCAGCTTTTATAAAATCACTACGTAGCACATGTGTATCATATTATATAGCACTCCACTAAACATGTATATTTCGTGTGTATATAAAATAAATTTGAGTATCCTCATGAAACTACGGGAATCATTATCACAGACGTTGGCGCTTCGTTATAACGATCTCGTGAGTTTTACATGGCCGAATTCAGTGACGGGTTCACTCGTCGATAACATAAGTTTTTTAAGGAAACTGTCACGAAATGATTTTTTCTCGCAAGGATAAAGGGGTTCGCGACGTGTGTCCACCGACTCCGCTGAGGCTCTCAGCATGACTGCGGAATCCCGCGTCGCCGCCCCTCGACGCAGCCGACATACTGCTTCTTAGAAAATATTTTGTGAGGCCCGGTTCGAAGGTGCGAACACAGCCCTGTTCGCCGACAAAAGGGCGGGACGACAACAACTTTTTCACCCAATAGTACCCGTCCCGCTCAGAAAAATAACAACATATAGCCGTCTCAGTTCAATTTAGGCAACGTGCGCTCGCTAGACAGAGAAAGACAGCTTTATTTTTGTGTTCGCAATGAGAATAAACGATGAAAAGTTCTTTGTATTGATGTCGTAATGTGTTCGCTTTATCAGATTTACGTTGAAAGCTCGCTGTTAGCTTCGAGGGCGCCGTCTCGTTTGGCCTTTTCTATTGTAGTTAATGTTGTATGAGTGGGAGTGAGATGGAGCACGGTCGGGAAATGTTCTGGCTAATGTATTTTCCTGCGGGAAGGAAAACACATGTCTTCGTTTTAATTTAATACGTTCCATGCGTGTCCGTATCGTTCTTGGAACACGTACGGACTTTGTTTTTCCTCAAATTCGGAAACGACTAGTATTTCTATTTAATTTATTTACTTACATTGGGTACATGACTTTTTAGCAATATTTACTTTTACAAAATATTTAAATTCGTGAAAGTGACCTGATTTACATACACTTGTCCATATTCACAATTAACAAATAACTTATGATTAGACTTTTGTGCTTGAAGTACTAAATTAGTATAGTAAAGCAATTCACATCATATTAGCCTTCATATTCTCGAAAAAAAGTCCATGTAGCTAAGAGGTCATGCTGTCAGTATTGCTGTTGCTAAGAATTTGTATGAAGCTATTTTTATTATAAAAACCTACACTTTAAACGATTATGTGAAATTAAATCAATAAAATCAATTTATTCAAGACTAGCTTCTTTTAACTTCTAGCTATGTAGGTATATTGACACATCAATATTTGAATTTAATTTTATCTACTTCATTTACTCTGTTGTGTTCCTATTGACACTTTGAAAAAAATTAACTTTTATATTATTACGTTCATTTCAATATTTAATTTACAAAAAAAGGAAAAACATTTCGAAGATAAGAAAAGAGTATTTATGTAGAGTATTTTTGAAGCAGAAAAAAAAAAAGTCGGTACTTACGGTTAATAGATACTTAGTACATTTTATACGATATACCTATTGCTTAATTTAAATTCAGGTTGTAATTTACTAGAAGGACTTGGAGAAAATATGTCCATCTTAGAATAAGCCGTTAATTTAATATATAATTTCATTACTAATATATTCAGCATTTAGTATTTCCACAACTAATTATAATTATTGTAAAAATATTTAATAATATTCCGTCCATTTATATCGATATTCTCGCAGCGAAGCGCGCCTAAAATGATTAATGCTATTAATTTGACGTCCCTAATGTACACTGCCTAATTATTATCTGTGTAACATTAAAAAACCAAAACAGAAATGTGTCTGTGGAAACATATAACAGTGGACCGCAATTATAATGTTTTTTATTTGACATTTTTATGTTTTGTTTGCTTGTTTGTTCGAGTTTCACACCAAAATCGAGATCTGATCGGATTTTAATGATTATTTTTGTGTTACAGATTTATTTCTTGAGTTTGCCAGAGAACTAAAATAATTAAAGTTGATTTGAAGTTGCGTTTTGGTTTGAAGGGTAAGGTAGCCGTTGTAACTATACTGAGACCTTAGAACTCATATCTCAAGGTGGGTGGTGGCATTTACGTTGTAGATGCCTATGGGCTCCGGTAACCACTTAACACCAGGCAGGCTGTGAGCTCGTCCACCCGTTATACGTATTTATTTGAATGGCATCAAAGCTATCACTTTCGTTATTGTTAAATTATTAGTATGTAGAACCTCACGTGTCACTTTTGCCAGTAATCAATCATGCCTTTAAGTGTAAAGGGGATGTTATGCAATTTAAATGCTTCCATAGATACTTCGTAGCTGATCTGTAAAATTTCAGGAATGATACAATAATAAAGCGGGTGCTACCACGGGTCGCTCCTAGTTTTGGTGTAAAATTGCATTCGTCATGTGCGCCGATTCCACCACGCCTCCGTGCAGCCGCCTGCCATTGGCCGCCACGCCGCGCCATGGGCCGACGCCTCACTCCCGCGCACACGAACAAATCAAACCATTTAACAATGTTTTTAAAAAAAAAAAATTTTTTTTTCGTCCGATGCACGAAGGCACGTGATTAATTTAATATATTTCACGAAGGAGGTTTTCTCACGCAATAACGTTTTTGTTTGATTCGTTTGCCGAGCACGATACTTCGTCTTCTCGCATTAAAATTGTATAATCTCAAAACTTACTAATTTTACAGGAGTGTTTTAAAGGTTTAACATGTGATATTTTTAATATTAATCATCTTTGCAATATTTATTTTTTTACCAGTTACATTATCTGTCTTTTAAAGTAAGATAAAATTATGTATTAATTTTGTTAATAGTAGTCAAAACATAGCTAACCTAAAAAAAAACTAAACTAAGCTCTTCTGCCAGTATTTATGAAATAAATACTGGTGATACCAAATGATTCCTCATATTAATTCAATTTCGAATATTTTTGGAAATTGTACACTTTTAATGCGAAAAGATGACTTGTTGTGCTCTCGGCTGTTTCATTTTACATTTGCCTATTGAATATTTTCGTGTCAATCTAGGTGATGTTCGCTGGTGTTGACTTTTTGACATTTTTTTTAGTACAACGTCGGTGTGAATTTTTTAAGGATCCGTAAAGCGCTATGACAGATGTAAAAACGATAGAAGATACGAATACATTTCTTGGAACCTTAAAACCTGAAGAAGAGAGGTTGAGGCTAATTTTTATTTCAGCCTGAAGCACCTACCGTGAACTCAGGAAACAATTATAACTATTTTACGGCCTTTTACTGAAACGCAATGTATTAAATACATAACCTCAATGGTACCTAATATGTAGACTTTTATATTCGTTACATTAGCCGCATTTTATGTTTTAATTGAATTTTTACAACTTTAAGTATTGTAATTAGTTCATATTAGACCTTATAAAAAGTTTACGAGGTAATAAATAAAGTTTGTTGTTACGTCAGTTGAGTAATGCATGTAGTTTATTTTTCATTTTGCACCAGATGGTCGAACTACGGAACATCTGGTGTTAGGTGGTTATCGGAGTTCCTGGATATCACAACGTGCACTCATGAGGTTTGAGGTCGAAGTCTCAAACGAAATAAAACGGCAGTACAAGACCACGGATCCGGGCTGACAATAAGCTACATCATCAGTAAAAAATATGTGAGTTTTCTTTTTAATACATGGGTGTTATCGATGCCTAATAAAAATCAATTCTACATAAAAAACTGCTTTACTCGTCGGATTTTTTATCTAACTTTCATCAGATCCTTAAAATTGCGACGGCCATCAGAAAATTTCAGAAATGTATTCAGTGTGTTTTTAGCTAGTTCAGTTCATGCACACCTATACGTATCTCCGTGTTGTCTTTGTTCTGAAATAATACCGTGCAAATAAAGCTTTGTCGAATATCTGAAGTAGGCGAAGAGATTATTTTGAAAAAAAAAAGATATATATCTATAATCCTAATGCATGGTTTCGCCAGCTAAATTTTGAAAGATGTCTGGATCTTCTGTTTGATGGGACAAGGCAAGGAGGAATCAGTTAGCAATCATAAACCGTATAACAAACGCACTCCAAGCGAGATTCTTATATGGAACCAGTGGTACAGCACTCCGGGTTATTAACCACCAAATGATGCGTCATATAGGTACATTTTGTAACTAACCGTTGGGTCACGATCAGCTTTCATTTTGCCATGAAATAAATTCACAATACCGAAAAACAGTGGGCAGCATTCAGATTACAATGGAGCCCTCGAATTACGTATTTTCGAATTAAAATAAATAACGTTATTATTTATGGGTTGTTTTCGGGAGTGATGCTAAGCTACAAATTATGCGGACAATACCTCCGCGGGACACCGGCCTTATTAAACGCGACCGACCAGATGTCGAGTCCGCCCCTGCTCTCGAAAAACAATGTTATGTTAAAAAATTGTAAATGCAATAACGCTAAAATTAGTGGCGAAAATGAAGAGTACAATAATCGACTCTTAAATTAAGTTTTTTTTTTAAAAGTGACACCTGTTTTATCAATTTTTGTCTGACAATTTTTTTGTTGATATACACACGGCTAGTTGCACGGAAGAAAAATGTCGTCCATGGCTTTTAAAAGAATCCCTTTTGTTTTTTTTTATTTCACGAACTAAAAGAAACACAATACCAATGCCACAAGGACAACACATGATGCAGTTTTAAGGAATATCCAAATTTTGTTTGCGTCAATTGTTTTTTTTCCTAAACAATACTTACGCAATTTGTTGACATTGTATTTTGTAACATAATATTTATAACTAGATGTTCATAGAGTATGGATTAAATGTAAAAAATATTACATAATGCGGAAACTGAATCTGTAAACGATCGTCTTTCTGTGTAACTACATTTTTATTCTAAGTAGTGCCTCAATCGATAAATAAAAGTCCTAAAATTTTGTATAAAATAAACTTAAAGCAAACAAAAGGAATCCGTCCGACGGGGGACACATCAAAGGAAAAACAAAATTGTTATTTTTATTTAATTCCAAGCATTTTCATATTTATTTAAACCTTTTCTGGACTTCCACAAACCATTCAAGACCAAAATTAGCCAAATCGGTCCAGCCGTTCTCGAGTTTTAGCGAGACTAACGAACAGCAATTCATTTTTATATATATACTTAAATACATTTTTAATTTATCACATTGGTTTATGAAAATCTCACTTCATTTACTGATTGTATATGAGCAACTAATCTCTTACTAATCTTATAAATCAACACTTAAGTTCGTCTTAAAGCGTTACCAAGAATTAATTGTAGATTACCAAGATTAAATCACAAAATAAGTTCTGTTGGTAACATTTAGTTTCTTCTTTTAGTTTTTAATTAAAAACTCGAATGCATTTCGTTTTTCACAGGAGTCTTTGAAAACGGTTGATCCCTTTAATTATGTTCTAATAATTAATTCTATTGAAGCAGGGTTCAATAGATGCGCGTATTGACACCGGCTCCTCAGAGCCTCGCCGACAATGCGCTAAGAGCGACTTTTTGTCGTGATCATTCGAATCAAATTCGATTCGGAGTGTGAACCGATAGATCAGATACATCGCGGATGTACTGAACCATCCGTTCTGATCGCAACCATTTAATTTTGTATCTAGTTTTGCCAATTGATTGAGCCCTGATGTTTCTTTGGATTAAACCTTTGACTGACACGCAGGTCGCCGGTGCCCTACGCGGCGCAGACAAGTACTTATGTAGATTTCTGTTACTAAGGCGCCTAAATTATCTAACTTTGCATTATCTTGTTTTTTAATGTATGTTTTAGTATTTTAGGTCTCTAAGAAATAGATTAATTCTCAGTATATTCGGATTCCTCGTTCCCGAAGTCTACTAAATATTCCGGCGCCTTAGTATGAATATCGAAAAGAAACATCGACATAATTACTTCAGTGCGCCACGTAGGACACCGGTGACCTACATGGCAGTCAAAGGGTTAATGTACTGGAAACTTTTTGTTAGTCTGTATGGGCAGATGGGCTTCCAGTGCATTTGATGTTAAGTGGTTATCGGTAATTGAAATCTGTTGTATTTGCTGTCCTAGCCGGAGTGTAAAACTGTTTCACATTAAGGATATTTTCTATTTTATTGCTTGGATAGGTGGACGAGCTCACGGCCGGTGGGCCCACTAGGGTACCGGCGGCGATCCACCTTGAGACATCAGTTCTAAGTTCTCTATTATTACAATACAACGGCTGCCCCATCCCTCGAACCGAAATGCTTCACGGCATAAATAGACAGAGTGGTGGTACCTAACCGTGCGGACTCATAAGACGCCCCAACACCACCAGTGATTATGCAAATTATAATTATACGGGTCTGATTTATTATTATTACTCCATCTTGTTGTGTCTTTAAAGCGGTTAGTTGCCCTCAATTAAGAAAAATAGTATTATTATTCGCCAATAGATGTCGGGAAGAGTTGATTATTGAAAACACGAATAAAACAACATTTTCTGAAAATAAATCGTAGCTAGATCGATTTATCGCCCCCAAAATCCCCTGTATACTAAATTTTATGAAAATTGTTGCAGCCATTTCCGAAATTCAGATTATATACTTATATATACATATATATTAATATACAAGAATTGCTCGTTTAAAGGTTCATATGTTATATCTTCACCGTGGAAGTCAATCGTGAACATCTGTTACGTACGTATTTCATTTAAAAAAAATCTTACCTATCTGCGGGACTAGAACACCGGCACAGTTGTATCGCTCGATGCCAATTCACCGGGCGTCTTACACTTTACTACGACTACGACTTCTATAAAGACAATAATGATTAGTAACTACCTGTATGGACTGTAGTACCCCTTACTTAATGTCTTAAAGTCATCGTCTTTATAAATAAACCAAACAACCGCAGGATCAATATTATCAAATGGTTATATTATATTATTACCAGCGCTCCGTCAGGCAATGTCCTGTAAGTATTTAAATGCGTATTTGTCTTCATTTTCATTAAATTCAAATAGTTATTATAAAAATGATTTATTCCAATCGGTCTAGCTCTTCTCAACTGCTACGGAACTGCATTTTCTTTTTTTAAATGTAGTTTATATTTTAAAATGAATCAAAAGCACATAGTTCTAAATTAAATGCAAATTCAATGAAAAAAGTAATATCAGTTATCGATTAAGTTCTAACACGTGAGGAAATTAATCGACTTTTTCCCCTTTCTCCGACATGCCAATAACTATGATAATAACAGCTAAACGCACACCTAAAATGATTAACGCATTCTAACATACCGATTAAAAGTTATGCAGTTGCAATTCTCTGTTCATAAATAAATTTACACTAAATGCTCTCAAATAGAATGTATTTTATTATGTTACCGGTTTGTGCAGTTTATTCTGAATACTTGATACAAGTCAGGCCCCTGGTGCGTAGTATGCGTATCAAGGTAGCTAAACAAATGCCACGACAATGTTACAATCAGTTCGCATATTTAGTACTTTAAGCAATTTCCGATGTTCAACTTTATAGAGCTTAGTATTATGTTAAAATGTACATACTAAATATGATTTTACAATATATTGCATTTAATATTACTAGTGGACCCGCAGTAGTCGATATTCGACTATAATTAATTGAAATTTATACGAATATGTTTGAACATTGTTATGGTTCTCTTGTCAAATAATATTAAAGAATAAACAATATTAACCCTTTGTCAATTTGACCACAGACTTTAAGCAATAAAAAAAGTTTGACAATAAACAAAGAGTATATTAATATATCTAGGTATGTATAAGTGTGTGTGTCAAATACATCGTAGTGTGTGTAATATTTTTTATATTGATTTAATGTATTTTTAATACATAATTTAAAAAAAACATTAGCATTCTGCACTCCTCTATATTCTCTTTAAGTGTGAGAAATTTCATCTACTCGGTCCGCGCAATTTTGGTTAAAAGGGTTACAAAGTATTTACTTCACGTATATGGATACTACGTATATAGATACGTATAGAGATACTACAGAATTAAGACAGAAGTCAATATTCTAGGTATAGCCCAAACAGGCTTACGATACGCCTAGGCTGTTAATGTCCTCTATTCACTGACCTGTCCTATCAGCCTTATAAGCTTACTCTTGCTTTAAAATTGATGACTCGATTGCTAGCATAAACTTAAATATATAAGTTTTCATCAGGACACAACACAACGAGGAAAATGTTTTAGGTCTTCTTGCAGTTGATCAATGGAAACTAGTTAATCACACTTTTCTCGACAAAATTGGGTATTTTTGAATATGAATAGTTAATATTAGTAATAATAACGCATATTAGGTATTGCCCTAATTACTCGTCTGATCACACAGGTCTGTTACGTTTCGGTTCGCTACTAATTCGGTTTCGCTAGGAATTTTACAAAAAGACGTAATTCAAAAGAATCCCGTAACTCAGTATGTATGATTCAATACGCATTTGCAAATGGAATTGAGCAATTTATTCACAACTCGACGCCCCGACGGGCTACTTGTTCCGTTGCATGCGAACTAATGAATTCTTTTAATTTTTATTGAGAAGCCACTGTAATTAACGTGATTAACAAGTCAACGGGCGTATTTATGGGCTTATGTTTGTTGAATAATAATTTAATTCGATTTTAAGCGCGTGTACAACGACCTTTGACTATTGCAGGCAGTCGGCGGCTGGATTGGTAGATATTATATGAACGTTAAATCTACTCGTTTCCATTAGACAAAAGATTCAGCAATTGTTTTTTTTTTCGCTAGATTTTGCCATAAAAATAGCATTAGAATTGGAAGTCATTTAATAGCATTAGCGGTCACCAAGTACTCAATTTTCAACCTCCCTATTTAGATTCGTTTTATGTCTTATTTATTATCTCTTGTTATTGACATATTATTATATATATTAATCTAACTTAAATAAAACTAGCTATTAATTATTAAACACAAATTGGTTGACAACTAGAGGAGAATCGAAAACGAATTGACTGAGCACATTCGATATCCGATAATTATGCTCGTAGGTCTATTATTTAGATATTTTAATCAAGTCGATCGATTGTTGCGCATTGATATAAAAGAAGGTAATTAATAATAAGATCGACTGAGGCGTTGCCACATGCCGTTACAAAAACACAAATGGAAATGGACTGATTCGTAACGGGTACCGATACAAAATGACGAATGTTAGATTCAGCCCTTTTTGCTTTTGTGAATCGACCGTGTTGTCGATGATCTGCGGTATAGTCAGGAAAACGGCAACAATACGACAGTCACTATTTTGTAGAAAACTATTTTTTTTTGCTTTGAAGTGCATTTCAGTTTTATCTTGGTGAATTAGAAATTTAGATTGACTAGAGGTTCCGCAGTAGTCGAAATTCGACTATAATTAATTAGAATTGTAAGTTTGTACACTATTATGATTGTATTTTATACTTCTATAATCACAAATTTCGCCAAGACTACACTATAAAAAATATTAACAAAGGCAAACAATATTTAATTTATTCTCAATTTGACAACAGACGCAAAGAACAAAAGTTTGACAATAAATAGTTTGCATGCGTGTGTGCGTCAAATACATGGTATGTAGTGTGTGAAATGTTTTATTTATTGATTTAATGTAACTTTTATGCATTATTTTAAAAAAAATATTAGCATTGTGCACTTCTTCTCTATATTCTCTATAAGTGTGGAAAATTTCATACTCCTCCGTCCGCACAATTTTCGTAAAAAGGGATACAAAGTTTTTGCTTCACGTATTAATATATAGATATCATTGCCGTAGATGGGTATAATTTCTCACGATTATCCCGCGCTTCAAACGGAAATGTACCTATATGAATATTTCTAGCTGAATCGCGTAAAAATAGCGGAGGATTTGAACGTACCTAATTTCGTTCAAAGTTATAAATAAATTCAAATTCAAATTCAAAATCATTTATTTCAACTTAGATGTCAGTATGACACACTTGTTGAATGTCAAAATACAAATAACAATATTAACTCTACCACCGGTTCCAAAAAAAGCCACAGTCCTGAGAAGAACCGGCGAAACAAACTCAGCGGGCTTTTTTTTTGTTTTTTCTCAAATATTTTCTTTTTTTTAAATAAATAAAAATATTTACAATAAAAGAAAAAACAAGTCAAAAAAGTCAAAAAAATAGGTTAGATTAATACATATCCGCTAATACTAATAGTTTTATGAAGGTAAATGTACCAAAATTAAGGTGATAGACTGTTCACCAGCTCGTGATTTACGTACCTACTAACTGATCTAAAAATCGACAGGTTGTTTATGGAACAGAGAGTGACAGAATTTATGACGACAGTGAAAATGTTTATTATGGGATTAAAATTTGAATTATGGAGCAAGTTTAATTTCTTCTATAAGATACGCCCGAATCGTAACCTGATTCCAAGGTTTAGTGGTCAAATAGTCAGCAACCACTAGATCAACGAGACGTACCTACTAATAAAATTTTCTCTAACTTATTAAATTTGTTCAGTGTGATTTCGATTCCTTAAAACATTTGCTGTCATATCATTATCTAGATAGGAAACAAGAGAATCAATATGTGGGCTAAACGTGTTACCTCTTAAGCGTTATATAACGATTATGAGCATCTAAGTACAAAGGCCGGTAATTGAACAAGCCAGCGACTGCACCGCGGCCAATCGCCCCGTTGCGGACTCAATAAAAACCCATCAAAGCCACCGCCCGACCACGAATCGAACGCGACAAATTGCCTTCATTTTCAAAATAGAGTAACTGCATTAAAAAAAAAAACGAGATCCAGAACGAACTCACGAGAAAGTCGACCACGACCAATGGAGTGTTTTGGATCGATGGGACCTGTTGCACGGGAAAATTTGATTGTGGAATTTTCAACGGAAACATTTCAACGTTTCAACAAATAATACGAAATTTTGACAAAAAAAATATAAATCAAATTCAACAAAATAAAATGAGAAAGAACATCGTTAGTGTAGTCGAAGGCAATGAAATATGCATCTATACTTACTAATATATAAATCTACAGTGATTTTTACGGATGTTCCGTTATAACTACTGAACCATGCATCTGATTGACTTGAAACTTGGGATCCATGTAGAAAATACATGTACTAATGGATAGGATAATATTTATATAAGTGTTGGACTCCCTAATAATAATGACAATAAATAATAATGTTAATTTGAAATGCCCAGCGAAGCAGGCGAGTACGGCTAGTATTTAATAAGGTTAACTCAAAATTAGATCTTAATTAAAATTAAATGATAAAAAAAAAAAAAATTGGTTTACTCTAGAAACAAGTGCTGAATTTCTAAGACACATAAAAAAACACAGTAGAATTGAGAACCTCTTCCTTTTTTTGGGGCTCGGATAAAATTACTAAAGATTTTACAACACTGGAGTGCGCAGTGAAAATTAAAACACTCAGTAAAAACGAAATCACTGTCATTATATTTAAAATAGCACTGAGTTACAAAAACAGCGTCACAACGAAAATCAATAAAGCATAACAAGGTTGGAGTTTTCCCAAAATAATTGAAATAACATGTCCGTATCGAAAACAAGCAGAATAATCAGATACAAAGGTAAATCAGCTTGCAAACGGTTGCACCCAGCAGTGGGCCGCTATCAAGATTTTGGCAATCAGACCCATTCAGCTTTACCTCGGGCCCTTTCAATAATAATAGCCGATAATTATTCCGATCCGTGCGTGTATCGTTTTCGAATAATAATTTTAACTGCGTGAAATCATTAACGAAAAGACCCCTAAAAATTGCGATGTTAATGATTGTTTTGACAATGATCTTGTGATTTCATGAGTATTCGAGTTTTGTTTATTAATTCACGCAAAAGCTCAGTCATGCTCTTAGATAAATACACAACGAAATTTAAAAAAAAGTGCAATTGTGATTGAATATACGTATGGTAATGGTAATGGCTGTTAATAAATTTATCGATTTTTTTAATTTATTTTTTATGAAGGAAGGATTACTGGTGGCCGGTAGGCCTTTCTAGTTTCACCAGGACAGGTGAGCAAATTCGTCTATTATCACCCTAAAAGCATCTTTACCTTTACTTTAAGAACGATACTTTAACAATGACTGTTTACTTGGTTTACTGGTTAGTGAGCCCAACTAATGTACCACAATTCAATATCTGTTTCTGAAAGCTGTTTTGCATTCGTGATACGCATCTACATGACTAGTATTTCTGCCATCGGTATCTGAGAAGATAGACCGGTGAATGTGGTACGTTATAGTAAGCGTTTGGAGCTGGATCTACAGAAGTACTTTGGAAGCACCTGGCGCACTTCAATCAAAGCTTAATTTTGACAAGATCGAAACAATCCCATGCATTGCGGAAGCATCTGGTACCTGGTAACTTTCGGTTATCTCTGTGCTTTGCACCGGGGAGTGTCTTTCCATGGGGAGTGTCCTGAGGAATTGTTCGAGATGATCCTTTCATCTTCTTTTTACTAGACCACGGCCCGCTACCGGAGCAGTGTTCACCCATAACATCTGGATCCACAATGCGTTTCCAGAGACCCCTCTTGGCACGTAGCAGGCGGCTTTAGAAGGTGGTAGATGGTAGGTGGTAGGACCTCTTGTGTGTCCGCACGGGTAGGTATCACCACCCTGCCTATTTCTGCCGTGAAGCAGTAATGCGTTTCGGTTTGAGGGGTGGGGCAGCCGCTGTGACTATACTCAGACCTTAGAACTCATATCTCAAGGTGGGTGGTGCCATTTACGTTGTGGATATCTATGGGCTCCGGTAACCACTTAACACCAGGTGGGCTGTGGCTCGTCCACTAATCTACGCAGTAAAAAAAAGAGCTTTTCTCCACGGTGCTTCCCGAGCGCTATGACATGTCCTTCTTCAAATAAAGCTTGCGAAGAGTCCCTAGCATTAGGCAGCGACTTGGCTGTGCTCTTGGCATTGCTGACGTCCGTGACAGTTACTACTTAGCATCAGATGGAGGCTCGTTGACTTACAAAGGTTATGAGAAATATACACGCTACTAATATCTATCTATATATATAAAAATGAATTGCTGTTCGTTAGTCTCTCTAAAACTCGAGAACGGCTGGACCGATTTGGCTAATTTTGGTCTTGAATTATTTGTGGAAGTCCAGGGAAGGTTTAAAAGCTAGTTAAAATTTGAAAATGCTCGGAATTAAATAAAAATAACAATTTTGTTTGTCCTTTGATGTGTCCCCCATCGGACGAATTACTTTTGTTTGTTTTAAGTTTATTTTATACAAAAGTTTAGGTCTTTTATTTATCGATTGAGGCACTACGAAGTCTGCTGGGTCAGTTAGTGTTAAAATAAAAATCAAATTCGATTTATCAACAAGTGTTTAAGCGGCGCCGGTAGCAACCACGCCCGCGCACGCCCTCGTCCGCCCCCGGCTATCGACTGTGGCTTTGTGTGTTCCACATTATTTATTAAAACAAATTCTAATTCATAGTAATAAATACAAATAGACAGTTTTATATCGCGTATTCTCAAACAACGTTTAACACGTTAATTTTGACTAGTATTTTTTGTAATCCTGCCGAATCAATTTGGCTGCGAATTGTCAGTCTGTCTCGGCCTATAGAAATAAAAAAAGAACGATTTTTTTTTTATTGCTTAGATGTATGGACGAGCCCACCTGATGTGAAGTGGTTACTGGAGCCCATGGACATCTACAACGTAAATGCGACACCCACCTTGAGATATAAGTTCCAAGGTCTCAGTATAGTTACAACGGCTACCCCACCCTTCGAACCGAAACGCATTACTGCTTCACGGCGGAAATAATTTAGTTAATGATTTAATTCAGTAAACGAGTTTTGTTCGAGAAACGTCCCGATACTTTCTGCAATTCACTATTATAGTCGGTGTATTGTTTTGTTGTAATCATCGGGGTAATATAGCCTAGCGCTGTAGAAAGGCACTTACGGCTGAGGCGAGTTTTTCTTGGCGTTATGGGCGCCCCCGCGGGGCTCGGCGGGACTCCGGCCACCCCCACTTAACGCAATTTATTGCACGGCCCTTTAATAAATAAATAAATAAGCGAGGAAAATTCAATGAAACACAACCAAGGCGCGTGCTGAGACGAGCACCTACGTAGTTCAAGTTTTCCCATCGACATGAAAGATTGCCTTAATTTTGTTAAAGTACAATAAATAACCACGATAATATTAATCGAATAATAACGCATGTTCTCGTAGACGTTTATAGGTTTTACTTGAACGTTCCTACGTAAACGATAATGTTTTATTAACACAGTTTCAACAATCTGCCTACAAATAATTATAAGTGGGCAATGGCTTCCGTCAGTGATATCACTGTCAGCATCAGCTGACGACCATATCTTTACCTGTTCTCGAACGAAAGCACATCAGAATATAATAAAAGTATATTCCCCTTGATGTAAGCTACGTAACTCTTTGGCAACCCTTAGGGAAAGCGTCCAAAAAACGCTGGACACTGATAATAATTGATGTAGATGAGGGCGCTTTGCCATTTTCTTCATCTTTTAATTTAGTATCTATAAAGGTAAATGGGCTCACGGCCTCCTGGTGTAGAGTGTTTACTGGAAGCCAACAACTATCGGTTTATCGCTTGGTCCTTGGATTATGGGGTCGATGTCTCAACTAACGTCTGTGTTAGTCTTCAAGTCCTAGTGGAAGTCTATTACGCAGCAGACAGAATGACGCGGGCTTACTATGCGTCCTAACATCAGATAATGTCGATCGGAATACACTGGTCAAGTTCTCAGAGACGCTGCTCATTCTCCGGTTAATCCTTTTCCTTTTATAACACGCGCCGGTAGAGATGGGGTGATTCTAGACACTGCACATAATTTTTTTAATTGCTCACATGCGTGGGACGAGCTCGCGATTCATCTGGAGCTAAGCTTTTTTTATTGCCCTTGTAGGCAGAGTATACGGCCCAGCTGATGGTGAGTGGTTACCGTCGCCCATGGACTTCAGCAATGCCAGGGGCGGAGACAAGCCGCTGCCTACCGTTAAGTATTTTCCACAAGCCTCCAACCTTTGAAGTGGTTTCCGGAGTAACCAAACTACCTATGCGGGCTCACACGACGCTAACCACCAGTAAAATTGATATATTAGTATCGTGAAATATCTCCTTTTTTTATGATTACGTATTCGGTATGACTCCTTTATTTAGGAAGTTCTATCATTTACTGGTGGTAGGACCTCTTGTGAGTCCGCGCGGGTAGGTACCACCACCCTGCCTATTTCTGCCGTGAAGCCGTAATGCGTTTCGGTTTGAAGGATGGGGCAGCCGTTGTAACTATACTTGAGACCTTAGAACGTATATCTGAAGGTGGGTTGCGCATTTACATTGTAGATCTCTATGGGCTCCAGTAACCACTTAACACCAGGTGGGCTGTGAGCTCGTCCACCCATCTAAGCAATAAAAAAAAATCAACTTTTTAAATTGAAAATAAAGTTCAGTCTTCCTTAAGAGAGCGAGCAGAGACACTCGTTCATAGCGATTTCAATACAAACGGAGCGAGCATAAAAAGTGGAAACTCATTAGTGAAGCCGGACCGGGAGCACAAGAATTAATGAAGGTGAACAATAATTTAGGGTTTAATTAAAAGTGCAGTCTCCCGCTGCGGCCGCCGCTGCAGCTACAACCAAATTATTATTTCTACATAATTTGTGAAAGCGGTAATGTAATAAAATTCTATACGCTAAACAAACCCTATGATATTATATTTGGACGGAGGATGCGCGTGAAATTGTCAGACAAAATTTTAATCTTACGGCTTATTTATTATACGGCAACATTACGGAGTTTAATTTTCGATATATCGTCCTCTAGCCACGCTTATAAGTTATGGACGCCGTACACAAATACATGATACTGAATATCTTTCACAGAGACTTTTTAATGAATCGATTCGAGATCTGCTCAAAAAACTGAATAAATCTTTCGTTTTCCAAAATTATATTTTCATAACTATTAAAAGAAATCTATTGGTATTTATAATATTCAACTACCAATAGGTTTTTGTAAATAGTTCGTCAACGTATTTTCTCACAGGTATCGGATACTTACAATGCGCTTTTCAACGGCCTAACCTCTGGCGTTAAGAGAATAGCGTTTATTCTACAAATCACTGCAATTACAGTGCCACAATAGCGCTGATGAACAGGGGGAATAGGGGCTCTGATCACGATTCATTCAGTTTCATTGATTCAAAAATTTACATTATTCTAAGTATTTTTATAAGAATCCTTAATACAAGCTGTTAGTTGTAAGGTATAGTGAGACCGTGTGTATAGGAAGAGCAAATTTGCGTGTTTCTTTCGATGAGTAGGCACGGGTTGCGACTTGTAATGGGAGTTTCATAATAATAATAATAATATAACTGATACTTCGAGCTCATACGTCTCAAGATTGGTGATGGCATTTACGTTGTGGTTTCTATAGACTTCAGTCTTAACATAGGACTTAACATAGATAGCTCGTTGATGATTAAAATCAGCTTAGATGCGGCTCTACGCCGGAATATAAATTTATAAACTTTAAAAAAATGAAAGATTAGGTCTCCAAGCTCGATGACAACTAACCTTAATTATTTATTATTCCTATACACAAGGTCTCACTATATCTACCAACTAACAGCTTGTATTAAGGATTCTCATAAAAATATCTAGAATAATGTAAATTTTTTAATCAATTGAACTGAATCAATCTAATTAATTAATAATTTGTAATTATTTAGAAACGGGTATTTCGTTGTACATCGTCCAAGAATTCGCTGTTCGACAGCTAAGGGTTCTTTCGGACGCATTTTTGTCATCGCACGTGTTTCGCGATCAGCGAGACGATCTTTTAACAAAAAGCAGAACTTGACGGAATTCAACAAAGCGTTCGCGGCGCTGTGTGAGTGGAGGGCCGCGAGCCCGGCAATGCAGCGCGCGCGCACCACCCTTGACGCGCAAAACAATAGTTCTGCCTCGTAACACGAAACCGAACGGAAGTGCACGGACCCCCGGGACGCGGCGATTTTCTTGTGCTCGCGCTCTCGAAGCTTCGTAGCACAAAAAGAAACACCGAAGAGGACTAATGGGCAACGGTGCGTTTTGTTATCGACTCGACTCATTGAAGTCAACTCGCGAGTCGCGACGCTCATTGTTCAACCATATAATTATCCGCACGTACTTTTATTGTTGTTCATTAAAATAAAATATGTTATATATTCTTTTTCCCCTGACTTTTGACGGAACGCGTTGAGCAAACTCAATGGAAGACGGTTAAATCTTCTCACATATTGTTGAGCGTAGAAGCATTGTTAAGAATTTAAGACTAAGGAAGTAATGAATGAGTTTTGATGAGTTAGCATCGAGATGCTTTGCGATATGTCAAAAATGAATCGTAATTACAAAGTATCATTTTATACATTCCTAGAAAAATAGCATTGCACGAGTAAAGAAAAAGTAATTTGATGATGACATATTTTAAAAATATATGTTTATTTGTCATAATGCTTTCGTGTTTGTCAATTCTTACAGTGAAATGTTAATACTAAATAACATGTAAAAACTTAATTAGATCATCAACTAGAATAATTTTATCATCAAACTTGACAAGTGTGGATATTTATTGATTGGCATATGTGAAACAAATTTATAAAGATACTTAATACGAGTATATCGGAGTATTAGACTGTTTATAAGTGTATTTATTTACATCATCTTAACACATTCGTTCAAAATTTACGACGTTATTGGGGACAGTAACTGTCATTCCCATATGATCGTGTGACGACGTTTTTCATTTGCATAACATGGCCATCTGCGAAGCCTTCTTCTAATCTGGTCGTATTTCGAACTTATTTTTGAATGTGATTAATAAATAGGGTTGTTCCTAACTATGTACCTATTCAGTTATATGAGGCTGTCAGCGCAAAAGTGGCCTAAGCTTACCATAGTAAGTATCGAGATGATCGATCTGAATTAACTTTTACGCTGCTTCGTAGGCAAAAACAATACGCGATAAAATAATGTTTACAAAGCTATTTGTTATCTATGGGCGTAACTAGGGATAGGTCGGTTTTGCATAAAAACTTATTATGTTTTAAATAAATTGCAATATACATAATATAAGCACGAATATGAAAAATTGTGCGTTAGGTCACTTTTGCGCTGACGGCCTCATAGATTAATAAAGAGGGTTGTTTCTAACTATGTACCTATTCAGTTATATGAGGCCGTCAGCGCAAAAGTGGCCTAAGCTTACCATAGTAAGTATCGAGATAATGAAATCCGAATTAACTTTTACGCTGCTTCGTAGGCAAAAACAATACGCGCTAAAATAATGTTTACAAAACCATTTGTTATCTATGGGCGTAACTAGGGATAGGCCGGTTTTGCATAAAAACTTATTATGTTTTAAATAAATTGCAATATACATAATATAAGCACGAATATGAAAAATTGTGCGTTAGGTCACTTTTGCGCTGACGGCCTCATAGATTAATAAAGAGGGTTGTTTCTAACTATGTACCTATTCAGTTATATGAGGCCGTCAGCGCAAAAGTGGCCTAAGCTTACCATAGTAAGTATCGAGATAATGAAATCTGTATTTACTTTTACACTGCTTCGTAGGCAAAAACAATACGCGCTTAAATAATGTTTACAAAGCTATTTGTTATCTATGGGCGTAACTAGGGATAGGTCGGTTTTGCATAAAAACTTATTATGTTTTAAATAAATTGCTATATACATAATATAACCACGAATATGAAAAATTGTGCGTTAGGTCACTTTTGCGCCTCATATATTCTCGTCGTACTAAATTAAAATGCTTTTATATTTATCACATTCAAGATCAATACGTTTCGTCATGCACGGGTACAAAGAAGCTACTAACAAAAATCGAATTGGAATGAATGCGGAGCAGCACTTGAAGAGTTGAGTGCCGAGTTCCATATGTCGATCGTCGAGGGTTCCACGGGAGTACGTCAAGTCACGTGCACACAATGTCTCCTCGTGCGATCAGGCTCTTGTTCACATTTCATTGGATCTGTAATCGTTCTTGTGACTGATGATTCTAGTGCCCTTGTAAATGAGTTTTATGCGCGTGCGCTTTACATGACTGAAAGGAAAGTGGATTTTATTTTAAACTATTATATAGACAGTTGTAGAGATGAGAACTATGTTTTCGGTTTTATCACCTACTAGCGACCCGCCCTCGCTTCGCTTCGGAAACATTAAAACACATATGAAACAAAAAAAAAGAAATAAAAAAAAAAATTAATAAAGTAGCCTATGTTCATCAGGGACAATGTCCGCTTCTAATGGAAAAATAATTTTTCAAATCGGTCCAGTAGTTTCGGAGCCTATTCGAAACAAACAAACAAACAAATCTTTCCTCTTTATAATATTAGTATAGATTGAGTGATTAACTATATTTAGACAACATATGTACAGAGGAAGAGGTAGACCTAAGAAGAAATGGATGGATTGCGTGAAAGACGATACCTATGTGTAAGAAGGGAGTGAGCGAAGAAATTGTATATGATAGAGGAGTATTGAAGGAGAAAGCATGTTGCGCCGACCCCAGGTGACTGGGAGAATGGCAGGAGAATGATGATGATGATGACAATGATTAACTATATTTGTGGAACAGTAAGAAAAATAAACATCAAGTATAATGTTTTTAATAACTTTTTTATCTTTATTGTTTAGATGAGTGGACGAGCTCACAGCCCACCTGGTGCTAAGTAGTTACCATAGACATTTAAAACGCAAATGCGCCACCCACCTTGAGATATAAGTTCTAAGGTCTCAGTATAGTTACAACAGCTGCCCCACCCTTCAAACCGGAACGCATTACTGCTTCACGGCAGGAATACGCGGGGTGGTGGTACCTACCCATGCGGACTCACATGAGGTCCTACTACCAGAATAAATACATATATATTAAAAGTTATACGTTAGGCAATACACAAACAGAATATACTACGTAGGTACATTTTGACGGAACCACCCGAGTACCGAAATTATTGAATTTAAGCAGTCGACTTTTCAACAACTATAATTTGTTTGATTTGTAAAGAGTGAATATTAGGCGCTGTTGGTAGTTGGTCTGTACACGGTTTGTTCGTCTCGCGGCTCACGGAACCATTGTTTGGTGTTCGCGGGTGTCCGCGGAACCCCGCCATTTTCTCTGCAGGATACTGCTATAGTACTACTAAAGACCACGTCAAAAAGTCATGTCAACGAGTAAAAAAAATTAACGTTCATTTTTTAAATGCCGACAAAAAATAGAGTTGCCTTGATGTTTTCATTATAGTAAGTAATAACGTCGTGTGTTAATATTCTGAGAAAACATAATAATTATAGTTTCGTGTATGTAAATTCTCACTTAGAATTGAGGGCTTAGGAAAATGAACTTACTGAGCTTGATTTTTTAAAATTGTAATTACATTAACATATTTAGAGTAATTTACTGTTAACGTTTAAGTTTTACTTTACTATATTAAAATAAGTTTTTGGAGTTGCTTTCTTTATATATTTATTGCTACTTACTGTAAGCAGATATATGGCCCTACTGATGGTCACTGGTGACTTTCGCAAACGGACATCAGTAATGCCAGAAGCACAGCAAAGCTATTGTCATCTGCCGCAGAGTCTCGTTAAATCACGTCTGATGGATAGGAAAGAACATACTGCGGTCTTTGTTAAATACCGCGAAGGAAAGTTCAGTAAACAGCCGTGATACGTGTTAAAAATGGTAAAAGGGATCATGTCGTATTAATTCTACGGAGAATCGAAGTTTTACAAATCCCAAATGATCCGTAATAAAAGAACTAATGACGAAACGAACAAAATGAATCCTGAAAAAATAGACAAATTCTTAGGAACGTTAGTTATTATCGTCGCTGTCAAACCAAAATCTGCAAATGTGCAAAAAACTCTATTTTGTATTAACGAGTAAAAACATTTTCGTATAAAATTTTATATGAAGGTGAATTTTTAAGAACCATATTAAATAAAAGCTATAGATAAATATTAAAGTTATAGAAACATAACAGTTTTTTTATACGGCAGATAGGGCTGTGAAATATACGAAAAGGTCAAAAAGTAAAAATCTCAAAAAGAGCTCATAGCAGATTTTGTTTTGACAACGACGGTATGTACAGTGCCTAGGTGTGGGAATCAAAAGCTTAGTAGAAACATTATTTCAGGAGCAAACCTACATGTTTCTGTAGAAACGATTTATGACTCTTGGCCTGACGTAGGAAACTCGGAAAAAAAGTCAAAATCAATAGCCACGAAGCTAATTCTTGTAGGTACACCTTCTGTCGTTCACAATAACAAAGTTATTCGCAAACTTTAAAATGAACTACATTATTTTTTTGCCGTTTTTTTTTTCGAATGTTCATTATCGTCGACGCTTGGAACTAATTGTACCGGACGTGTCGCTGTGGGAAGTGGTTTGCGTTCATTCTGCTTGTCCATACACCGATCAATGAGCACGGCACGTTTCGTTCGGATATCGATGTCAAAAAACAATGGAAAATTTACTGAATTTTTTCGCGCTGTGAACTTTAGGTGTGAATGTAAAAGTGAATTTTCCTTATTTTTTCCTACCTATGCTGATAGCCTTGAGAGGCTATTTCAGCTTCGTCCTAACTTCTAACTTCGTATGTAGGTGAGCTCACGGGGCTCAAACCGGTCAGAGTTGCTAACACTGACCCTAGCAAGAGCAGTGCTTCGCAGAATCTACCACCGGATCAGAAACGCGACCCACTGAGAAGATCCGGCGGGAAACTCAGTGGGCTGTGTCTATGGGTTAATTCGCTCGTCGAGCCCTTCGTCGCAAGCGACGGGTTCGACGAGGACGGTGACCGGTGCTTGTGGTGCCTAAAAGCACCGTTAATGGATCAGGAGGATCCGTAATGACGTGCTTTGGGCGACGTCGACGGTTTACCATTCAGTCTACAGGATCGGGTATGTAGTTTCCAGCGGGAACGACAAGAAATTTTCCTGAGTCACAATTTCGTTTTTATGCGTAAAAGATACGTCGGATCATCTGAAGTGACATGAAAACGAATATGCCCCCACCCATTCTGAGAGATATGAGGTTGAAATATCAATTTTATTGGTAAGCAGCTGTTATATCTTCAAACCGGCGTGATTGCTTCAAGGCCAAAATATTACAGAATGGTTGTACCTGTAACTGTAACCTGCAAGTGCCAATTTGGAAGATACCACTCGAAAATTTCCTACTGCTTCTACATTATACATGTGTAGGAGCAGTAATAGTATTGCTACATTATATATCTATCTAGTCGAAGTCATCGTTATGTAAAGGATAAGACGCTCCGTGAACTCGTATCCATGGATGCGACTGTATCGGTATTCAAGTCCCGAAGGCAGAAACCAATTACTTTTCTAATCTTTAATACTTAACAAAGAAAGAATAACATAGTGTGATAAAAACAAAACAAGCAAAAAAAGAATTTTTTTTTTTTAGTGCTTATATGGGTGGACGAGCTCACAACCCACTTGGTGTTAAGTGGTTATTGGAGCCCATAGACATCTACAACATAAATGAGCCACCCACCTTGAGACATAAGTTCTAAGATCTCAGTATAGTTACAACGGCTGCCCCGTGCTTCAAACCGAAACGCATTTCTGCATCGCGGCTGAAATAGGCTGGGTAGTGGTACGTACCCGCGCGGACTCACAAGAGGTCCCACCACCAGTACACGTACTACCAGTACGTGTTCACGTAATTAATGACTTCGTGATCATTTAATCTCCCAATCCTCTTTCTATCATTTACATTAAGAAAATTGCGTAATTACTAAATGTGCGTAATTACTAAAGAGTTGAGAAATACTTAATTCCAAGACTCAAGTTCGTTGGCGACATTCACGTTGTGATGTTTAAGGGCTCCGGTAATCTCTTAAAACCAAGAACTCCATGAGGTAGTTCACCGGTCTATGCAATAAAAGAAAACTAAATTAGGTTTCTTAATACCAACCATAATAATTATAATTCTTCGAGGCTACCTATCCTCGTATTATCTATCATTTCCACAAGTAATTACTTTTACCAGTCTGAAAAAAGAAATAGCCCTCTATGATGTTTATGCCATGCTACACCTTAATAGCGATAAATTTGAGCACTTTCCCCTAAAATAAGCCAACAAAAAAATGCCGTTTGCCTGATTCAATTCCCTTTATGAGTTGTGATAGCCGTTCTCAAAGAATTTTTAGGATTGAATAAAAAAATTAATTAACAAATACGAAGGTATTACACAAAAAAAAATAACTAGTAGACGTTGTCAATTAATTATTGTATATTTATAATAGAAAAAAAGAACAGAAATAAAATAAACAAAAAAAACGTTTAACTGTCGTTTTTATCGTAATTTTTATAGTTTTCAATTTGATTGTGGAGACAAATTTAAACATCAATACGTTGTATAACGATTGTTCCTGCATCGCGGTCTTGCAGTAAATTATTTTAGTTTTTACGTAGATATAAAAATGGGCCGACAAATGCGCGGACGCAGCGTGCTGACAGCGGGAGATCGGCCGTTCGTGGCCCATTGCATAAATACCACTAATATTCAGGCGCACATTTGAATACATAGAACTTATATTGACGAATATTAACTTATCCGGCTTAATAAAGAAAACTGAATTGTAAATTATATGACGCCAATGGATTCTGTTGTTGGTAAACAGAGATATGCACAATTTTTACGTATATCTAAACATAAACATTACTGGTGGTAGGACCTCTTGTGAGTCCGCGCGGGCAGGTACCACCACCCACCCTGCCGAGAAGCAGTAATGCATTTTGGTTTGAAGGTGGGGCAGCCGTTGTAACTATACTTGAGACTTTAGAACTCATATCTCAAGGTGGGTGGCGCATTTAGGTACGTCGTAGATGTCTATGGGCTCCAGTAACCACTTAACATCAGGTGGGCTGTGAGCTCGTCCACCCATCTAGGCAATAAAAAAAAAGATAGATAACACAAAGTTTTTAAAACATTTAATGAAGTTAATTCTTGGTGAATTAATTTTGCTTTGTTTGGACGATAACTGCTTATCGTCCAAACAAAGCCTGCTCTGCCTAATTGTACATAACATAAATTTTAATATGTTACCGTTGTCGGATGCGGAATAATGAGATCAAAACGTCGGGTCAAAAGTTAGCAAAGCTAAAAATGAAAAACGTTAACAAAAATGTACAAATAAAAAAAAAATGTTTGTCACAAAAACACTATATTTAAAATAATATTTTATGCAGTTTTTGCGAGTCGTAGAGATAATTAAAGCTACTTTTACAATTTAATCTTACGTTTTTTATTCGGAAATAACATAATATCTTTATAAAATACTCGAACTTATATCCTAAAAATAGTTTTCTGGAAATCCAAATTTTCGTTTCTGGATGGTCTTCATTATTTCGCAGAACACCTCAAACTCTTCGTAACACAGAGCATACAAGCTGTAGGTACTTCTTGTTTACACGGATTTAAATCAAGGAATTGTATACTAAAGCGACGGCGAAGCGTGGCTTAAGTTATCTTCAAATCCACAATATTATAACTAGTCAGGTCATAAGTATTGTCACACAGTAAAAACTTTTCTTTTAGAATTCTGGCCACAAAAAAGTTTATTGAATTCGAATTTCGAATTGTTCATGAAAATAAAAATGTATACTTTTTAGAATTTTACTCATTTTTAAATATGGAGTGGACGCTTAAAGAAGACCGTGTTGCAGTTATTGCGTTGCATCGTTGCGGTTACGCGCCAATTCAATTTTTTAACATGATGAAAAATTTGAATATAACCAAAAGATTCGTTTATCGTACCATCAAACGATACAATGAAGACTCTAGTGTAGATGACAGGTCAAGAAGTGGTCGCCCTCGGTCTGTTAGGACTCCAGCAGTGATAAAAGCTGTGAAGGCGCGAATTCAAAGAAATCCCAAACGTAAGCAGAAACTGTTGGCCCTTCAGATGGGGTTAAGCAGAACCTAGGTGAAAAGGGTGTTAAATGAAGACTTAGGGCTTCGGGCATATCGAAGAAAAACAGGACATCGTTTGAATGCTCGTCTAATGGACCTGAGACTGAAGAGATGCCGCGCTTTGCTGAAGCGGTACGCGGGTAAAAAATATCGGGAAATTCTTTTTTCGGATGAAAAAATTTTTACCGTAGAAGAGAGCTACAACAAAAAAAATGATAAGGTGTACGCACACAGTAGTGAAGAAGCGAGCAACCGTATTCCGCGTGTCCAACGAGGTCATTTTCCATCCTCGCTCATGGTATGGTTGGGAGTTTCTTATTGGGGCTTAACAGAGGTACATTTTTGTGAGAAAGGTGTAAAAACGAATGCAGTTGTGTATCAAAATACAGTCCTGACGAACCTTGTGGAACCTGTTTCTCATACCATGTTCAATAACAGGCACTGAGTATTCCAATAAGATTCGGCGCCAGCTCATAGAGCGAAGAGCACACAAGACTGGCTGGCGGCGCGTGAAATCGACTTCATCCGGCAAGAAGACTGGCCCTCCTCCAGTCCAGATTTGAATCCGTTAGATTACAAGATATGGCAACACTTGGAGGAAAAGGCGTGCTCAAAGCCTCATCCCAATTTGGAGTCACTCAAGACATCCTTGATTAAGGCAGCCGCCGATATTGACATGGACCTCGTTCGTGCTGCGATAGATGACTGGCCGCGCAGATTGAAGGCCTGTATTCAAAATCACGGAGGTCATTTTGAATAAACTTTAGTGTCATAAGAATCTATGTTTTGTTAAGTTCATTTTGGTATATGAATGGTTACATAATGAATAAACTTATTTCAATTATTTTACATTAAACATGTGACAGAATTTATGACCTGACTAGGTATAGTTAACTATTAGTCTAAGTCTATTAGTGAGGATAGTTAACAATTAGTCTAACTATTAGTCCAAGACTATAAACAACTTTGCAGTTAGGTTCTCATGATTAATTGATTGGAAAATTTGTTTTTAAAATGTCTTCTACAATTGTAATGTCAACTAAAAAATAAGGGTGGTGTTAGTACGTACTTAATATCTAATAAATATATTTATTAAAGATGGACAATGAGTCAACATAGATTCTGGGTTATGGACACTATTTTTAAAATCGATATAGATCGTTACAGAGTTACTAGTCTGCAAAGACTAATTTCCAACTACCTACATACATTTTATAATATGTACTTGTTCCAATTTGCAACAACCAGTAATGGTCCATATTATATAAACAATGCTATAAAGCTCTGTAATTGCTTCAATAAATATCGCATCTTGGCTATTTATAATGCGCCTTAGTCCATTTATTAAGGGAGCTGTTGATACCCCAGTTTCACGGACGTTATTTATACAGAGCCTCTTTTTCTATGGCAGTGAGATATGGTGCAGTACACGATGTGAAAATACCAGATGTTGTTTTACTCACACAAGTGTTCAACAATACGGAGTACATAATTTCAAAAAAGAAATCGCTTCTTTGTTTGGTGCAAGTAAAATAAGCGCTAATGTAGTTACTCACATTTAGAATATAATTTTCGTTGCGAGATCGGGATTAAAAAACTTTTTTCAATTAAGTTTACTGCTGCTCAAAACATATTTGTGCAAAAATTTAAGTAATCTGGGCCACCCAGCCCACTGACTTTCTGGAGCTTCTTAGTGGGTTGCAATTCTGATCCGGTGGTAGATTCTGCGAAGAACTGCTCTTGCTGGGGCTAGTGTTAGCAAATTCTTTCAGAATGAACCCGTGAGCTCACCTATAGCCCCTTAGGCTACCAGCGAATAGGAAAAGTGTAGGAAAAAATCCCCCCAAAAATTCACTATAATGACAGATCCTACGCTGTCTGCATCCAAGCCGGCGGCAACTCAGCCGATTTCCGTTACCCGTGTTGCGTCTTCTAATATGTGGTCGCCATTCGAAAACTTTTGCTGCCATCTGTGTTTTACGTAGCAGTGCATCCTGCCTACTACTACTTCAAGTTTGCGATCCTTCGAGTAATGGCCAGTTATTCCTGATTCGATGTAGCAAAGAAACTGAAGACATGACCCTCTTGCCCATTGCTCTTTGGGTGACTTCGAGTCTCTGATAAAACTAATTGTGATCGACCAAGTGTCACTGCCGTGGGTTATCATTGGCTATAAACACTGATAGACAGACTTTCGTCTTGAGATTCTGCGGTATTTTGCGACGAGGAACTTATTTGGATCTTCACTAATGCTGGTCATCCGAGACGCATTCGACGATGGATCTCTTTATCATTGAGGAACATTAAGGTTTTGTATTGTTATCGTGGTTTCAAGCTGTTAATCTTAGGATTATGGAATTTGTATGATAGAAATGGCAACATTAAAAGCAAGCAATAAAAATAGATTTTTTGAGGGGGGCGCGAGAAAAGAAATTATTTGATTTTATTCTATTTTATTATGTAGTTTCGTTTTATCATTTTATATAACCCCAAATTCAATTCCACTCTAATTCATTTTTCATTAGATAATACTACAAAGACAACAAATCTGATTCACTTCGCATTAGCCGGGAAAATATGTAGCTTGTAAAATTAAAAACATCACGAAATGACCACGTTCGTTATCACAATAATCACAATAACTATAATTATATAACAGCATATTATCAATCGCTATAAACATTTTATATTTAACAGTAATTGGACGTAAGTTTAATAAAACTTGTAAGCTTTACAATTCAAGTAGGCTACCTCATTCGTGGTTTATAATTAAATAAACAATAAAAAGAAAAAGTTATGAAATAAAGCCTTAAGAAATAAATCCTTTTTTTTGGTATTATTGGACATATGAGTACATGATATGTACGTGTGTTGTAGGCGGTGAATGGGGCGTGGCGAACACGGTCCCTCCTATTGCGGAGTCCGCCCTAACGGGTTTTGCAATTACACCTCGGAAATATTGAGCATGTCACATCAAAATTATTTTGTCAATATAACATTTGTTATTATCTCACGAAGACGCTAGTTAAATAATATTTCTTACTCATTTATTTTTTTATCGGGTTTCATTAGTCTTCGATTTCATTACACATCCATTTTCTATCTACTATTCAAAGTTTTACGGTAAAATATATCTTTGATTTTATAGCAGTTCTAATTCACTACATAAAAACTCTTTCTAATTTGTTGATTCCCTGTGTTTTATCATAGCTTTTACACCACTGCCTCTTCAACTGTTTGGAATGCCGGTCAAAGATAACCAGAGCTAGTACAGACATTCAAAATCAAATTTCAAGTCCATGTGGCCTATTTATATGAAGGGATACCACTATGCCGGTCAAACCTCGCAGGAAGGAACCATATCTTCTGTGGAAATGTGTGTACAATGTCACTATTTCCGCGACGAAGCAATAATATCGTGTTATAAAAATAAAGACCGCGCAATTTGTAAATTTGCGTAATTAGTGGTTCTAACTCGCTCTGTTAGATACGATCCCTATCTATTTCTACTGCGCAGTAGCAACGAGTTTAGGCTTGAAGGGTGGGACAGCCGTAATACAGTTGACACTTAAATCTCATGTACCAAGGTGGGCGCGGGGGTCATTCATATTAATGAAGGACACTTTCTCCCGTCTAAATCACGACGCGAAATTTATAAATCTGCCTTTTACATGAGTACCAACCGGCCTCACGATATCGGGTACTACAGCTAAAAATGCACGCTTTCAGGGGAAATGTCGAGATAACATTATTGTTATCAAGAAAAATTCTCAGTTTCTGTTTCTTCTTCAACTGGCGCTAGCGATTCTTGATATCCTCGAAAAGTTTCATCAAAGTCGTATCACATGGTGCTTATATTCGTGAGCTGAGATGAGAAATCTTCACCATGTCTGTTTACATCATTCACAAAGCTGGAATAGTAAGAAACATCATTTATCATTTATAAAAGATTACATTAACAATCAAGATCAAGAAGAACGATTACATTAACAATTTAATTAGTATATATTTAGTGTGTCCATAAACGCGTACCTTGGTTTATGTGTGTCTCAAACTTTTGTTCACGCTGTTTCATTTAAATTCAATATCAGTTTTTTTATTTATTGCTTAGATGGGTGGACGAGCTCACAGCCCACCTGGTGTTAAGTGGTTACTGGAGCCCATAGACATCTACAACGTAAATGCGCCACCCACCTTGAGATATAAGTTGTAAGGTCTCAGTATAGTTACAACGGCTACCCCACCCTTCAAACCGAAACGCATTACTGCTTCACGGCAGAAATAGGCGGGGTGGTGGTACCTACCCGTGCGGACTCACAAGAGGTCCTACCACCAGTGATAAAAGTTTCAAAAGATGTTCGTGTAAAATTTAACGACAACTTATTTCTCTGCGATTAGTAAAAGTCACACACCAACCAATGCTTCGCTAGCATCAACGCAAATAACAAATATATTTAGCAATACATTCATAAGATTTTATAACAATCGGATCTCATTCGGATCGTTATATTGATATAGTCAGCAAAAATCGATACACAAATATAAAAATAATATATAATAACGAGGATGTACTTATTTTCACTTTCACACTACACCATCAGCGTATTGACATTATTGATCACTTCTTTTCCCGCAATAATACAGGTAAGCACAAGCCAGAAGCAGCAGTGATCTTTTTCCCCCTACTTATTCGCTAGTAGCCTAACGGGTCTCATAGCAAGCAAACACCACAGCCTCAACAGGTACCTACACTGCGATTCAAGCGACAAGTGCCCTCTCTGCCTTATTACGCTATTAAAGTACACCACATATCGCGGTCAAAAGAACGTTTATGATCACACAGGGTCTTCCCGTATAGTCATTACGTAAATTTATAAATTTTGCGACTTCTATTTTATTACATGTTGTTTTAAAATAATCACAACCTGTCTCTGCGATTGAAGATCCGACATAGTAGCCGCATTCGTTAATACGAGTAGGTACATTCAGTAACCCTGAATAATTACAATTGTTAAATTAATTGCCATTACATTGTTACTACCAATTAAATGAAACCTTAATGTTTTGTCATAAAAAAATAATGCAACAAGCGTAAGCGTGAATGAAAGACCTCACTATGTGATTTTTTTTAATAGTCTTGTAGCCTTGTATGCTCGTTAAGCATACGACCCATTTGGTGGCGAGTGGTTACCGTCGTTTATGGACGTCAGCAATGCCAATGACAAAGCCATGGCGCTGCCTCCTCTGAGTTACTCTCCGTAAACTACTTCGTACTCTCTGTGCTCCCGCTAAGTACAATGCCGCCAATCACCTGGTGAGATGAAGTCGAGATTTCTGTTGTTTAGTATATGACCGCTGTCCCACCCCTCAAATGGCACAACATGATACTAACGCGTCAGAATCACACAGGGTGGTGGAACATACCCGTACGGAGTCGTAAAATACGTTCTTCCACCAATAATTAGCAAATTATAATTTTGAAGGGTTTAATTTTTTTTTCTCTTTGCGGAAAACATTCCTTTTTTTATTGCTTAGGTAGATGGACCAGCTCACGGCCCACCTGATATTAAGAGGTTACAGGAGCCTATAGACATCTACGTAAGTGCCGCCACCTACCTTGAGACATGAGTTGTAAGGACTCACTTTTAACAGTACAGCACCTGTCCCGCCTTTCAAATAGAAACGCATTACTGCTTCACAGCAGAAATAGGCAAGGTGGTGGTACCTACCCGTGCAGACACACAAGACGTCCTACTACCAGTAATTAGGCAAATTATAATAGGGTTTGATTTTTATTACACGACTAGCTGACCCGGCAGACTTCGTAGTGCCTCAATTGATACAATATAAAAGACACATCAAGGGACACATCAAAGGAAAAACAAAATTGTTTGTTTTTATATAATTCCGAGCTTTTTTATATTTTCTCACCTCTTAAACCTTCCCTGGACTTCCACGAATAATTCAAGACCAAAATTAGCCAAATCGGTCCAGCCATTCTCGAGTTTTAGCGAGACTAACGAACAGCAATTCATTTTATATATATAGATAGATGTTATTCATTCACCGTGGAAGACAATCGTACACATTTGTTAAGTACATATTTCATTCGAAAAATTGGTACCCGCCAGGGATTCGCACACCGGTGTATCGCTACATACGAATGCACCGGACGTCTTATCCTTTACGTCACGACGACTTCAGACATTCCTGAAGGTATTTTATTAGAAAAATAGGTAGGTACCCGTCTACAGAATTTTAGGCGTAGCGTTCGAAACGAGTACACCGTCATTTTATCTCTCAAGCTACAAAGGCTTATAAGTATTCACAAGATGATGCATATATTCATAAAAAAGAAAAAACAATATTTTATACCGAAATTGTTTCAAAGTAGTCGCTCGTATAACAAAGTTTCGATTTAAATCAAGCTTTTAATAAATTAGAGATTGAGTTTTATAAAAATCTCAGTGTAGATTTAAATATATAAATAACGATAGTATAAAATACGTTTTTTTAAATAAAATTGTATAAAGTTCCTACATCGCTATGCTCGTGCAGGGATCATTTTAAATTTAAATAAAACATGCGTTATTATGCATACCGAATGAGCAGTATGCCCGGACGATGTTCATGTAAAGTTTTGATTTATAAATTAATTTCATGGTTCGTTTGTTTTTAAGAATAAATTTATGACAAATTCAAAGTTTTTAATTTTTGTGTTTGTTAAAATCTGTGCATTGCTTGTGTGCATTTTGTGTGCTTTCTTTGTAAAATTGTCTCCAAATGGCGTCGGTAAGTCACATTCTTTGTACTAACAGATTTTATAAAATGCGATTTCATATAAAATCGAAGCGCTTCTTTACCGTATTGGAGTTTTGTAGCTCGAAATTTGTGGGAACTAATGCCCCTGTAGAGATGTTGTCGTATCCGTGTAGTGCAGCCGCGGTCCCCAGAGAGGAAACCCGCCAAGCGGGCAAGAGGCGTGTGGGAAGAGGCTGGTGAGACCCAGCTCCAAGAGGGTGCTCATAGATCCTCTCCGGCCTTACAGCCTGTACGGATCTTTAGCTCCGAACGATTATCGGGGGTACCAGGAGCTCCCGACCAGGTAAAGCGTTGGCGCAACGCTTTACCGTCTGGTGGTCTGGCGTGCAACGGAGCAATGCTGTGGAGATGCTCGTGGGGACCGTTTCCGGCTCGCTCGTACATATTACGCCCGAGCCTAGTAACGAACCCTCCGAGCGACTCCACGCCTAGGCTCCGGGCAACAACGTCATTTTTGACGTACCGCCCGGCCCCGAAAAAAGTTCAGAGGGAAAGACTTTGCTGTGCCTGCAATCTGGCTCGCTGGGACTGCGACAAAAGGTGGTACTAGGCCGTGCCTAGTATGAGTGAACTCCCGCCTCACATACGATTGAGTATGTTTTTTTTTTATATCTTAGGTGGGTGGACGAGCTCACAGCCCACCTGGTATTAAATGGTTACTGGAACCTATAGACATCTACAACGTAAGCGCGCCACCCACCTTGAGATATAAGTTATAAGGTCTCAGTATAGTTACAACGGCTGCCCCACCCTTCAAATCGAAACGCATTACTGCTTCACGATAGAAATAGGCATGGTGGTGGTACCTACCCGCGTGGACTCACAAGACCTCCTACGTAAATTATAATTTTGTCTTTATAGTCTTGTAAATAGCGGGATTAATCCTGGTTGGGGGCCCAGACGCAAGCACCGGCCGCAACAAGAACCTGGCCGCATTCGCCGAACTGATAATTCGGTTGGCGTGCGCCACCATGTTCAACAAGCGGTCGATGTCACAGCCGAGATACCAGACCTTTGGCTTAAGCTTGATATTCACACCTCGGAGGCTGAGTTTCTTGGAGACGACTCTGATACGGACCGGGTCATGGAGAAATACCGCAGTCTTACCCACGTTGACCACGTGTCATTGCTGACACGATTGAGGGAGGAGGTTAATAAGAGCAGGGGGTGGGATACCGTCCTCGCCAGGGAGAAGGGAGGGAGGAAGGGGAGGATATTCGTGGGGGAAGTTTGTCAGTGCCGGTACCAGATCCGGTGCGGAGGAGCCCCCTCAACCCACTGATCCGGACAAAGCAACAAAAGTAATAAAAATTACCCTAGTACCAAGAGATAAAATAGTACAAATTATTACGATGATTACGATGATGCCAATATGGATGATTTGGTAGGAGGTCTTCCACCTGAGTTGCCTTCCACCGGACCGGACGCACGCACAGACCAGGTCGCTGCCGAGAGTGTCGTTCACCTGACTAGTGAACTGATCACGGCTGAATGGGTGTAGAACCAGCTACTAAATAAAATGCGAACTTGAATACAAAGTAAACTGATATTAACTAGGAGAACGAAAATTAAAAAATTTAAAAGTTTTGAGTTATAATCAAAAATAAAAACAGAAATAAAATCAGAAAAAAACAGTGTCTCGCTCGCGGCTTATTGGGGAGGGCTATGGAAGAAAATAAAAATAAAAGTTCGTTTGCACAGTAGTTATTTTGGCTCACCGAACCACAAGGCCAAATGCCGGTGGTCTTGAAAATTAAGGTAAACTGAGCTATAGTTAGTTATAATTGGAATGTGTCAAACTTGTTTTATTAGAACGGGGGTAGTAATAGTAAATGATAAATTGTGCAAATCACTGCACTGTTCTTTATTGATTTAATTTAAAGTGGAATGAAATAGTGTACGAAGTAAAAATACAAAAAAGCCACGCAAAAGTCTGCGGGGCCTCTCCGAGATTAGTTTCCCTTGTACTAGATTTGAGTTGTGACTAAACAATAGCTGTGGGATGGACTACGCGAATCAATTGCTATTTGGGCGAGTATAATATAGGTTAGGATTTCCTTGGGTTCAGGGTCTGACGAATTCTAATGTAGTTCAGGTACAGTTTTAGGTTTAATTGTATTTGAAATAATTAGAATTTGGAATGGGTGTGGTGTGGATAGGACCCGAGATCCTCCTTGTATTTTAATTATTGTGGTGAGAATAGAATATTGTAGTGTTATAATATTCTTTTATTAGGGTTGGTTTTGTAAGACAGGATGGTTTGACTGCGGCTCCGGTACGATAATATACAATGCACTATGTATATTATTTCAGGAGCGGGTAGTCGGGTAGTCGACTCGCGCCCTCCACGAGTCCTAGTTAGCAGCCAGGGTAGTCATTTGTAGGATTGAAGGTAAATCCAGGTTATTCTGCAAAGCTCCGCCAACCAGTAGGGGCTAGGGAGGCAATGGATTGGTATATTGACCTTTTTTTTTTTTTTTTTTTTTTTTCAAAGTTCGGTAGCATATAAATCCATTCCCGGTTTGGACGACACCACCTTTTGATTTTATCGCACCCTAACCTTATTCCAGGTCCTGGATCCCTGCGTTGAGGGCGAGATCGACGCGCCTGGCTCAAAACGGGGGTGACACACTGGTAGTTGGTGGCTTCAGAATTTGCATAGCACTCTTTCGCTCTTGGACACGACCAGCTGCTCAGGTAACCCGGAACAGAATAGATTTGTGCGTTTTTTTCTTTTTTTTTCTTACCTAAGCTGATGGTCTACAGAGACCATGTCAGCGTCACCGGGCTAGTAAGTGAGCTCACGGGGTTCAAGCCTGACGAACCCTAGCAAGAGCCGTTCTTCGCAGAATCTACCACCGGATCGGAAACGCGACCCACTGAGAAGATCCGGCGAAAAACTCAGTGGGCGCTTTGTGCGGCAATAGTCACTCTTAGTGGAAAGTCGGAATAGCTTAGTTATGAATTCTCTTGAATACCGTCTTAAACATTTGTTGACATGCGTAATATTAAGGAAACAGTTAATTTTAATTATTTTTAGTTATCTATATAGCGACGTTGCACCGACATACATACCTATATACATAAAAAATAAAAAATATGTAATGTTATTAGTGCCTTTTTGATTCTTAGCTTTGGTTCGTTGTTACAATAAAATTTCAGCTTCATGACTCAAGATAGATAACGGTATTAACGCTACAGACTTCAATTCTCTGGCCGCCCACAGAATGTGATCCTTCCTACGCTAAATTGTGATTCCGATTTGAGCAACCGACGCGCGTGGACGTGCTCATTGTTTTGTCGGAAGTGACTACCGGTGATAATAGATCATTGTTCGTGGCACATCTGTGGCCCAAGTGTTTCTCGGAATTTGTACCTGCGCCTAATTGCAAGGCATTGCCGCCCGGGAACTGTGCAGTGGTTCTATTCACTCTAATTCTATTCTATTTATTCTATTCACTAAAATTTCTAAAATTCCTAGAATCGCTTCGGCTAATTTAGTGTTACCGACGCAGGGGCCTCGCCGCAAGGCGAGCGCGCGTTTAAGTCCCGGGGCCGCCCCCCCCGGGCGAAAATCACGTGAAGATGGAGGAAAAACTTTTCATCGACTTCATTCGGGAAAAATATCCGTCGATCGCGCCCGAATTCGAGGCCTATAGGGCCTCATTTGGTAAATATTCTCCCCCCGCATCTCTCGCCGCCGTCGCCAAACATGCCTCGCAGGCATGCCTCGCGTGCCCCGCCGCCGGTCCGTGTTCAAGCGCACGTACGCACGCCGCCGCCGTAGCGTCTAACGCCCCCGCCCCCGCTACCCCCGCGCCCGCGTCAATCACGTCAGTTTCGTCCGTCGCGACATCAATAGCGTCTAGTTCAGGCTCCGATACCGAATCGGAGATGGACTTCGAGTCCGCGACTAGCCCTCAACCCGGAACCTCGGATGGGTTCCAAACTGTAACGCGCGGTAAAAAGCGTACTCGCGTCGTGGAGTCCCGGAGCTCCATGACGAAGCAAACCAAGTCCGCGACCGCCTCCCGACCGCAGGTAGTCGTAACGCCGGAGTCGGACTCCGCCCGCCGCGTAATCCCACCGCCGCGCCCAAAAACCGCGCCCGCGCCTAAAACAGTTGTCCCGCCCCCGCTGATACTCCAGGAGAAGTCAGCGTGGAATCGCGTATCCCAGGCCCTTCAGGCCAACAAAATTAATTATACCCATGCGCGTAACGTCGCGCATGGGATTCAGATTAAGGTCGCAACGCCGGGCGACCATAGGGCCCTCTCTGCTTACCTCCGAAAGGAGAACATAGGTTATCACACCTATGCTCTTCAGGAGGACCGCGAACTCCGCGTAGTGATACGTGGAGTCCCCAAGGAACTCGACATAGACTACGTAAAGGAGGATCTGATCGGTCAGTCCCTCCCAATAATTAGTGTGCACCGGATGCACAGCGGACGCGGCAGACAGCCGTACAATATGATTCTCGTCGCGCTAGAATCAACCCCGGAGGCAAAGAAAAGAATCTCATGTCTCAAAACGATATGCGGCCTCTCCGGAGTCACCATCGAAGCCCCCCATAAACGTGGTACTCCCGGGCAGTGCCACAGGTGCCAGCTCTATGGCCACTCAGCGCGTAATTGCCACGCGCGCCCCCGCTGCGTGAAATGCCTCGGCGATCACGCAACCACAGAATGTTCGCGTGTTAGGGAAACCGCGACGGAACCCCCAAGCTGTGTCCTATGCCTTAAGCAAGGGCACCCGGCAAACTACCGCGGATGTCCTAGGGCTCCGCGTAAACGCCCGAACCACCCAGCCCCCCGAACCGTCGACCCAAAGACTTCGGCGCCTTCAGTGCCGAAACCAGCCTTCGTACCGGCTGCGGTTCCCACCGTCTCAGCGTGGAAAAAACCGCTGCCGTATACGAAGGAGGGAACACAAAACGTACCCCAGCTCCCGCCTGCGACACGTCACGCGCCTCAGCCCCTGCTCGCACCTCGCCCCGCGCCCGCGTACCGCCCCCCGCAACCCTCAGTCGTCAACGACTTCGCGCTCGTGCGCGACTTCGTCACCGCGGTAAACTTTGACCGTCTGCGATCGTTCGCAGATGCTATCCGTAGGTCGGTAACCCCCGAACAGCGGCTCGCGGCCGCTTTCGATCACATTGACGTCTACGAGTCCGTGTCTCGCACGTTATAAAAATTATTTACCGGTAATCAATGGCGCAAAAAGGTAGAGAAAAACCGTATTCCCTTACGTTAGCATTCTACAATGCTAACGGACTCGCGCGGCAACGCGATCAAATTTTCGAATTCCTCCGCGACAATCTTGTAGATATTTTGTTAGTGCAGGAGACCTGTCTGAAGCCCTCGCGTCGTGACCCGAAAGTCGCGAATTACGTCATGGTTAGGAATGACAGACTCACCGCCTCCAAAGGCGGGACTGCCATTTACTATAGGCGGGCCCTGCACGTTGTCCCTCTCGATACTCCCTCGCTCTTACATATCGAGGCGTCAGTGTGCCGTATCTCGCTGACGGGACACCAGCCGATCGTCATCGCATCCGTTTATCTCCCCCCGGACAAGCCCCTCCTGAGCAGTGACATCGAGTCACTGTTCGGCATGGGAGACTCCGTCATCCTGGCAGGCGATTTAAATTGCCACCACACTAGGTGGAACTGCCATCGTACGAACGTTAACGGTAGGCGTCTCGACGCGTTTATAGACGACCTCACTTTTGAAGTAGTCGGTCCCCCAACTCCAACATGTTATCCGTATAACATCGCGCTCCGTCCGAGCACTATAGACCTGGCATTGCTTAGGAACGTAACTCTGCGCTTACGTTCCATCGAAGCACTGTCAGAGCTCGACTCAGACCACCGACCTGTCCTTATGCAGCTCGGTCGCCCTCACAACCCAGTCACTGTTACGAGGACCATGGTGGATTGGAATAAGCTGGGCACGTGCCTAGCCGAAGCCGCTCCGCCAATCCTCCCTTACGGCCCGGATTCGAATCTATCCCCCGAGGACACCGTCGAATCCATAAACATCATTACCGATCACATCTCTTCCGCGATCATTAGATCTTCAAAAGAAGTCGATGTGGAGGACAGCTTCCACCGCATCAGACTATCCTCCGAACTTAGGAATCTCTTAAGAGTTAGGAACGCGGCAATCCGGGCCTACGATCGGCTTCCCACGCATTCAAACCGGATTCGGATGCGTCGTCTACAACGCGAAGTCCACTCCCGCCTAAGCGACGCGCGTAACGATAATTGGCATAGTTATTTAGAACAACTCGCGCCCTCCCACCAAGCATACTGGCGACTAGCTAGGACTCTCAAATCCGAAACTACCGCTACTATGCCTCCCCTCGTACGCCCTTCAGGCCAACCACCGGCATTCGATGACGATGACAAGGCTGAGCTGCTGGCCGATGCACTGCAAGAGCAGTGCACCACCAGCACTCAACACGCGGACCCCGAACACACCGAGTTAGTCGACAGGGAGGTCGAGCGCAGAGCTTCCCTGCCGCCCTCGGACGCGTTACCCCCATTACCACTGACGAAGTTAGAGACGCGATCCACAATCTCCAACCTAGGAAGGCATCCGGCTCCGACGGCATTCGCAACCGCGCGCTAAAACTCTTGCCAGTCCAACTGATAGCAATGTTGGCTACAATTTTAAATGCCGCTATGACGCACTGCATCTTTCCCGCGGTGTGGAAAGAAGCGGACGTTATCGGTATACATAAGCCGGGCAAACCGACAAACGAAACATCTAGTTACCGTCCGATTAGTCTCCTCCCGACGATAGGAAAAATTTACGAACGGCTCCTTAGGAAACGCCTCTGGGATTTTGTTACCGCGAACAAAATTCTCATAGACGAACAGTTCGGATTCCGCTCTAAACACTCGTGCGTACAACAAGTGCACCGCCTCACGGAGCACATCCTGATAGGACTAAATAGGCGTAAACAAATCCCGACCGGCGCCCTCTTCTTCGACATCGCGAAGGCGTTCGACAAAGTCTGGCACAACGGTTTAATTTACAAACTGTACAACATGGGAGTGCCAGACAGACTTGTGCTATCATACGAGACTTCTTGTCGAACCGTTCGTTTCGATATCGAGTAGAGGGAACTCGTTCTCGTCCCCGTCAACTGACTGCCGGAGTCCCGCAAGGCTCCGCGCTCTCCCCGTTATTATTTAGTTTGTATATCAATGATATACCCCGGTCTCCGGAGACCCATCTAGCGCTCTTCGCCGATGACACGGCTATCTACTACTCGTGTAGGAAGATGTCGCTGCTTCATCGGCGACTCCAGATCGCAGTAGCCACGATGGGACAGTGGTTCCGGAAGTGGCGCATCGACATCAACCCCACGAAAAGCACAGCGGTGCTCTTCAAAAGGGGTCGCCCTCCGAATACCACTTCGAGCATCCCACTCCCTAATAGGCGCGCAAACACCTCCGCCGTTAGCCCCGTCACTCTCTTTGGCCAGCCCATACCGTGGGCCTCGCAGGTCAAATACCTAGGCGTCACCCTCGACAGAGGGATGACATTCCGTCCACATATTAAAACGGTACGCGACCGTGCCGCCTTCATATTAGGACGTCTCTACCCTATGCTTTGCAAGCGAAGCAAACTGTCCCTCCGTAATAAGGTAACTCTCTACAAAACTTGCATACGCCCCGTTATGACGTATGCAAGCGTAGTGTTCGCTCACGCAGCCCGCACCAACTTGAAGCCCCTCCAGGTTATTCAATCCCGATTCTGCAGGATAGCCGTCGGAGCACCATGGTTCCTGAGGAACGTGGATCTCCACGATGACCTGGAGCTCGACTCTGTCAGTAAGTATCTACAGTCGGCATCATTGCGCCATTTCGAGAAGGCGGCACGACATGAGAACCCTTTTGTCGTGGCCGCTGGAAACTACATACCCGATCCTGTAGACCGAATGGTAAACAGTCGACGTCGCCCAAAGCACGTCATTACGGATCCTCCCGATCCATTAACGGTGCTTTTAGGCACCACAAGCACCGGTCACCGTCCTCGTCGAACCCGTCGCTTGCGACGAAGGGCTCGACGAGCGAATTAACCCCTAGACACAGCCCACTGAGTTTCTCGCCGGATCTTCTCAGTGGGTCGCGTTTCCGATCCGGTGGTAGATTCTGCGAAGCACTGCTCTTGCTAGGGTCAGTGTTAGCAACTCTCCGGTTTGAGCCCCGTGAGCTCACCTACACACGTTAGGGTGAAGCTGAAATAGCCTCTCAAGGCTATCAGCATAGGTAGGAAAAAAAAAAAAAAAAAACGCTAAATTTAGCGACAAATTATAACATTCATCATAAGTTGACACAATGCTTTCTTTTTCATTGACGAATATGTTATAATTATCAAATAAATTTACAACAACCTCTTTTCAACGTAATCTACACCTCCCCAAACCTATTAAATAGTCCTCTCGATCAAGATTCGATTCTAATACGACAATAAATCCAAAAAAACGTCAAACTGGCAGTGAATTCGATTTGCTAAAATTTAACTTAGTAAAAATGCAAAGGATTAGCAGAAAATCAGTAAAAATAGATATTTATTAAATATTAAATACAGAAAATTCTCGCTTTAAATAAATAGATTTGTTATTTTAAATTCAAATTAGTATTTCCTTCTTAGTTTTCACGAGTCTTATCACGACGAATCTTGCAGTTTAATCTCGTCTTTATTATTATTATTTTAATATTACCGACGTTTCTAATATTTTAGAGTTTTTGTGGTTAGGGACGGCTAAGGTATGTAAGTACGTCGAAGTTTGAATATCTATATATTAATACGTGAAGCAAAAACTTTGTATCCCTTTTTACGAAAATTGCGGAGACGGAGGAGTATGAAATTTTCCACACTTATAGAGAATATAGAGAAGAAGTTCACAATGCTAATATTTTTTTTAAATAATGCATAAAGGTTACATTAAATCAATAAATAAAACATTACACACACTAGATACCATGTATTTGACGCACACACGCACGCATACTATTTATTGTCAAAATTTTGTTCTTGACGTCTGTTGTCAAATTGAGAATACATTAAATATTGTTTGTCTTTGTTAATATTTTTTATAGTGTAGTCTTGGCGAAATTTGTGACTATAGAAGTATAAAATACAATCATAATAGTGTACAAACTTACAATTCCAATTAATTATAGTCGAATTTCGACTACTGCGGGACCTCTAGTTATGCTAACTACGTCTACTTCAATAAAAAATATTTCTAGACGTTTCATTTTACACAGAAAGAACTAATAGTAATCTTGAGGTTTGGCCAATTATTATATCGTTTATTTTTTAATTATTTAAGAGTCACCGTTTATTGGTGACTTTATATGGCCACGTGTCAGACCCCATGAGGTCGACCACCGCCGAGTGTGGGTCTGTTATCGACGATCCTTCACAACTCTATTGATCATCGCTCTTAGTGAATAGAGCAGCTGCGGTCTTGCAGTTATTTTGCATTGGTGGTCTTTATGTCTTATTCTATTTGTTTGCACGTTTACAGATGAACAACAGCAATTGGTCGTATTAATCACAAAACTGACAAGAGCCTTACACAGAAAGACGTGCCTTCGTTTATGAATAGACATTCTTAGTGTAAATATAACGTTATTATTTGGCGCGGACATTAAAATCTA